>NC_079455.1:27910629-28130629 GCF_903798145.1 Danio aesculapii | reverse complement strand
AGACATTTGTTAAAATAACATCTCTTGTGCTCCAAGAAAAAAGAATGGTATGTAATGACATGAGTGTTGTAACCACAAGGGAGTCGAGTGACATTGGAGTGAGGATCCTTATGCATGTTTTATTAAGAATCGTGGTCAGACAGGCAATGATCAAAAAAAGGCACAAACGAGTACAAACAAGGAAATCCGGAGGCGTCATCAGGTAACAGGCAGATGGTTGGTACAGGCAGCAGACAGGGTAAACTATAAAACAAAGCAAGGGTCAAAACACGTAGAAACTATACCTAGGGATGGCTGATGTAAAACTGAAGTTTCGACACAGTGTCGAGATCCAAAGCTCAAGTGGTTTGAAACACTGCACAGTAGCATGATTCAAAACACCCTGGTCACGTGACTAAGGTGATTCGAAACACACAGGTCACGGGTTTCAAAACACCTGTGCTGCGTCTCAAATGGCACACTATACACTCATGCACTATGTACTTATGCACTTACACACTCAACAGCATATTATATGTATGCAGTGTCGTCCCAAATGGAACACTAATGTTTTTTTACTTAGCGGTATTCAAACGGTTTCCCTGATGACGTTTGGCGTTTGCCAAATCAGTGAAATAAATGACCAAACTATCAAATAATACCTGCCGTGAGTATAACCGCATTCACCATCACTCTCGAAGGAGAATTTTGCTTTCACCATCCAAAATAAATAAAGTTATCCAACATGTGCGCCCGATACCTCCGTCTCTTTTGCTACATGAGCAAACCTGTGGTCATTGAGTACGTGAAGTGTCCATCATTCCACACTTCATTTTACCGGCTGAATGAGTGCATCATCCGGGTAATTAAAGTGCACTTATTATTTTTAGAGTTTTCAGTGTGAACGCACTACTTACACTATTTATACTGCAAAATGGCGTAGAATAGTGCATAAGTATGCGATTTGGGATGCAGCTCTGGTCACGTGACTAAAGCGATTCAAAGCATTAATCATTTCAGAAGCGTTTTGAGACTCGCCGTTTCACTGACAGGGTCAGAATAAAACTCAAAACTCACCGCTTCACTAAATCACTTAAAGCCTCAAGTCTTCAACGTGGGGTTTAATACCTCAATTTGCTTAACTGTTTCTTTGCTGAAGCTGTTCCAGTGCAATACATAAAAATGTAGAGTGGGGTTTCAAAACGTTTCGAAGCTTTGACACATTTGCTTCGACTGTTTCAGTGTTTTATGAAGCCTCGCTTTGCCCACCACTAACTATACCAGGGAACACTTTGTAATGTTACAGGGTGTTAACCTAACAAGACTCAGCAATGAGTGTGTCAAAGTGAGCCGTATATATGTGAGTGTAATTAGTACATGAGCAGCTTCAGCTGTGTGAGTATAATCAAAGGAGACTTGGAGCAGGTGTGTGTGTGTGGTGCATGACAGGAGTTGTAGTCCATATAGAGACAGGATTGTAGTCTGTGTGAATGTGAATGTTCTCTAGTGATCTATGTGGGTTAGATCGCTGGTGATCGTGACAAGCGTAACGACACGGGGAGTCAATTGTTGCACTATTGCTTTAAATGTACAGTAGCAAAAGCATTTAGCTTCATAAGAGCTAAAAACATGATTGAAAATTAAATCGTGGAGTATTTTTCTTTTAACCTTCTAAATCCACATGATCAGTACAGAAAAAATGTATTTAGTTGGCTCTGTTCCAGCTTGTTTATCATCACGCATATACACCCACACAAACCTTTTATCATCTAATGTATATTTGTGTTTGGAGTGATTGATTGAGTTGTTTGGAGAGAGAGGTTTCCAGCACTGACAGGAAGGCGATTGAGTTTGGATGGGCTAAATCAGATTTCCAAATGTGCTTTTTACAAGCGCCAGCCGCACACATTAATTGCTCACTGTAGAGTTGGCCTTTGCTGCTATGGCAACCGCTGTAGGCTCCATGGCCGTGCACAGCAATGGCCCAGCTGCTCCTGCGGTGATGACACTGTCCCGTCTGTCCACCCCATGTCAGCACGTCAGATCCATGCGTGCATCTCACTCATTACTGATAGTGTCGCAGTTAGCCAGGAGTAAGAACTGCCATCCTGGATGTACTTATAAAGCTCAACAGTTTTCATCCTACTGTTTTAAAGTCCACCATACATGGGCAACAAATACAAAAAGATGCATAAGTGGAAATGACTCACTTTGTTTTCTCTTCCCGCAGGCTAGTCAGCTTGGAGTGTACAGAGCCTTTGTGGATAATTACGAACTCGCCGTGGAGACCGCAGAGAAGTGCTGTCAAGCGAACACACAGTTCGCGGAGATCTCTGAGGTAATGCCTACTGGAGTGCTCAAGGTCTTGTTATTTTGATACAGGAACAGATACCTTTCCCTCAAAATCCCCAACAAATACAAGCTTTTCATTGGTTGGGTTTTCGTTTCATTAAAATTGTTTTAATATTACACACATAACAATCGGAATATATATCGGAAATAATCCAACATTATTTTCTTTCTTTTCACTGTTTTGTTATTTTCCTCTCAAAAGTTTTTTATTAAAACTAGCTATTAGGGAAGTAACGATACACTGTGAGCCGGTTGAAAATCGATTAAAACGTGACAATTTAAATTGGTAGAAATATTAAATGAGTCGGCATACATTTTTTTGAGCAGAGGGGGTGCTGTGCTTACAGGTGCAAGCTCGTTTTATCTGCACATCAGTGGCGAGCAAGAGGTGGAGTAAAATGTCAGCGCTGAAGTGCACTAGACAAAATACAAACTGTCTGCAAATATTGCTAAAAGACGTTTGCTTGCAGAACAATGAATATGATGCAGCAAAGTGAAAAACTACTGTCACAGAAAACTAAACCAAACCAAAAAAACTATTAATAAGCCAAACCATGTGGTCCAGGTGATTTGCTGGTCCGCTTGCTCTGACGAGTGCTACAGAGATCACATGGTGCATCAGTGTATTCATAGCGAAAGTGTTAAGATGTTTTTCAGACTGAAGGAGAAAGTTGTTATGTTGCAGAACCATGCATTAGATTATTTTGACCCTCTCCTTTTCAAATTAGTTTATGCAGATTTTAATAATTTACTTAATATTATTGAATATTTAAAAATGTTTAAGATTATCTCTTCTTAGGTGTATCACACTGATACTTATACTAATTAATTATGCAAGTGATATTAATTATTCACCTTCATAATCATGTTCAACTCCTGTCTCTATCCTATTATATAATTAGTAATTTTATAATCAGTGTTTTGTGCCAGTGGCCAGCCCCCTGGAGCGGAGGTTCTAATGACCATGCCTGGCTTTCCTCTCCACACCAGCCATCTCAGTTCCCAGTGAAAGAATTTTTTCATCAGCAGGGGATATTGTAAATGTGCAAAGACCTCAGCTTACAGTATGTCAGAAAACAGAAATATGCTGATATTTCTTTTTAAAAATGTCAAATCCCTGCACTGTCACAGTTTTAGTTTGTTTATTTAATGAGTCTACTTTAGTTTGTATTATTTAATTTATTTATAATTTTTTATTTGCTTTTAAAATAGCAATTTAGCAAAAAATGTGTGGCATTTAAGAAAAAATGAAAAAGCTCTTCACCTTAAATTTGTTTAAAATAATTCTGTTATAAAATCGTGACTAAATCGTGAACCGTGAGATTAGTATTGTGTTATGAGATTAGTATCGTGAATCGTACTGAATCGTGAGTCAGGTGAATCGTTACATCCCTACTAGCTAAGTTTTATTTCTTAGAAGAAGTATCAGTATTTTTGTCATTTGTAATTCATTTTTGTATTGTTTAAAGTTAGAAAACAAGAACTGAAGAAAAATGATTCATTAGATCAACTTTTTTTTGAAGGTGTAGTGGGTGACAATTCAAAAAGACCATTACTGCTGCCTGTGGTGCGGTGGCGGCAATAAGGGATAAAAAATGTGTTTTTATGTGTAACAGCAATTTGCGACTATGCTGCCAAACAAATGAAGTTGAACATTACTAAATTTAATTGGTTTGTTTAAATTCAGCTCATATAAATTGTTTGCTACCACTTAATTTAAAAAATGGAGTAAATCATTCATCAAAAATGTATCTTTCTTTAAGTGTAGTTTTAGCATCTTCCAATCAGATCTACTGGATCCTTGATGCATCCTGCCATCAAAGAACCAGTAATATCCAGTTTTTCTGCTTGGCTTTACCTGTCGCACTCCTCCATGGGGTCACCCAGTATGACTGATTGCTCAAAGAGACCATTACCATCCGGCATACCAGATCTAAAAGTGGCGCTCAGCCCTCTTCAGAGTTCAGCAGGAGATTTTATGCCTTGCTAAATGTTATGAAGAGAGGTTGTCTGGAATAAAATCTACATGATGATGCTCACCTCGTCCCACTTTATTCCCCCCTACCAGCTGTTGTCATGCCAACTTCTACTTGCCTTTACACTTTGGATATTCATCACTTCTAACACAACCAAAGGCAAACATTAGGATAATTGTTTGCTCGCACTGGTGGGTTCTAGAGTGCATTGCTGTCAGTGTAAGAAGCTTGCCATAGAAAACGTTTGCTTAACGCATATGTAGATCAAATGACAGTGTAATTCATTTGTTTAGATTCTCTAAAGGAGTACACAGAGATGGACGTGAAGTGGAATATACTGTACATAAGAACAGAACTACAACTTTTTGTTTCATGTAATGTTTGAATCTACCATAGCACCTTAAAGCCAATAAATATCATTTGTTAAGTGAATATCTGCTGTAATATGGCAAAAATAGTTGTTCTGTAATCGTAATCTGATGTTCTTTATGCGATTAGAGTTACCAGCACTGCAAGATAGTATGCACTTTACAGGTTTATTGATTCTGGGTTTGTCTCTGGTATCTCTGCAGAGTCTCAAGGTCAGGAGCACCAAGGAGTGCAAGGACCTGACAGCCAAATACTCACTGGAAAGTAAGAAACCATAAGATGGCATTCATTTGTTTTCATGTATTATATGGTCATTATATTATCTGTAGTACTTTCATTGAGCTTATGTGTTGCACATTTTGCTCTCAGCGTGTCATGTATTTCCTTCTTTTTAATTCAGTTGCATAAAACCCATTGAGTGGGTGGATTAGATAAGGTTTCAAACATCGGCATTTGAGCCTGCAGTATGAAAGTGGCTCTTGTGAATAATCGCCCACTATATGTGTGTGTGTGTGTGTGTGTTCTCTTCTGTCTTGTCTCTGCCAGCTTTGCTCTATAAACCAGTGGACAGAGTGACCCGGAGCACACTTGTTTTGCATGTGAGTCAACCTTAGTTTATTATAATATATTCTTTAAGCATTACTTATCATTTTTACTATTACTCATATGATGTACACTGCAAATGACAATGCCTTGTGAAGTTGACTTTCCGAGGTATTGGGCCTTCTTAATTTAGATTTTATAAATAGTGTAGATTTTAGGGTGGTCTATGGGCTAATGTACAGTATATGTAATCAAATCCATGTATTGATCACTTTCCCATTGCCAATATGTAAACAGCTTTGACATGACTTTTTTGTTTTTATATGGAGCGCTTTATGGGGAAAATTAAACTGATGTGACGTTTACATCAGGGTTCGACTTACAGGGAAGTTTGGGGGGAATGATCCCCCTAATTAGCACTTGATCCCCCCTAAAGGAAGTCAAAACTAGATGTATGGAGGGGTCAGTTCTTTAATACTGAGAAATATTTCCCTCTGATCTGTATTTTAAATAATAATATTAATAATTAAAATATTAGATAATATAAATATACATTTGAACAGTTTAAATCATTGTTAATGCATAACTGCGCCAATCAGTCTATTCGAGAGAAAAGTCTGAAAGCAGCAGATCTAGAGAACCAATAGACATCGTGTTCACAAGACTTTGTTTTCTTGTAAAATAGGTGTCTGCATCTATATTTAGCCTAAAAATAAAATCAAATTAGACATATAGTTTGTAGTTTAACCTACAATAACATCTGAAATAGCTAATTAGAGAGTACTGTAGGTGAGAATACACTAAATCCCTTAAAACGCTGAAAACTTAAATATGTTTTATTACTAAACTAATTGTAATAACAATAAATACATAAATGACTAAAGCATGTATTACACAAAGTGAAACAGTTGACCCCCCTTATCGTCAATGTATAATTCACACACTGGTTTACATCCCAAATTGGGATGTGAAAATAAGGGACACCCCCCTCCCCCCCTTCCTCAAAAAAAAAAAAAAAAAAAAAAACTAAATATGTTAATCTGGAGGTGTTTCATTGTACATAAACTGCTGAAACTGTCAGTAAAACGTTTTTATTATTATTTACAAAGGATATAATAGTTAGTTTACATTAGAAAAAGCTGCAAATAAACTAACAAACAGTTCATCTCATAAAAATTATTAGCTATTATAAAATAATTGAATCAAGTTATCAAATCTCATTCATCTTTTCTTCACTGTATAATTGAAACATTCAGTATACATCAAGTAACAGAAGTGTCACTTTAAAAATGCACAGATCTATAATGAAAGCATTTGATTGCTTTCCTAACTGTTTATGCTCATTTAAGACAAAATTAGTTTTTAAGAAAAACACAAATCGACATGTCGAGATGTTGTTGTTGTTGTTATTATTATTATTATTCATTCATTCATTTTCTTTTCAGCTTAGTCCCTTTATTAATCTGGGGTCACCACAGCGGAATGAACTGCCATTATTATTATTACTATTATCATTATTATTATCCTGATGATGTGTGTATGTCTGTTCAAATACGCACCCAAAACCCAGTGTCCACTTGAGCTCCGCATCAAATCGCATACGTACAGAATCCACTTGGAAAACTTGCATTTATTTATCACTATGGAGCGCATCAGGCAGTCATTACATGAACTGACTGTTTTGAGGATTGCATAGGGGCAATGGACAACAAAAAGAAAATGAATCGCGCTGTTTTTATGTTTATTTCAAAGTGTTTTCATGCGTAAATAAAATGAAAGCACAGAACAGATTTACATTTAAGAGCAAGGGGTGGCCCCTGGTTGTTCGGCGGAATGGGATGTGTATAGGGAGGATCGGCTCTTCACAGAAAGTTAAAGGAAAATACCTTCACGGGATGACAGCGGGATAAAACTGTAAAATACGGGAGAATCCCGGGAAAAACGGGAGGGTTGACAGGTATGCTCGTACGCTGACCATTCAACAGCTTAGTTCATGCACAGCAGGAGAGGTGAAATTTAAAAATAATCTAATAATAACAAATTAAACCGTGATTTCTGTCCAAAAAACCTGATAGACTAATGTTGTGCAATGAAAGCGTTACTAACCGACGAGGAAACATGCATGGACAGTGCTTCTACATAATTCATTCATAGAAAGAACAGCCAGAAAGGGGACATTTATGGATTTGTGCCGAATATTAGCATCATTGACCCATAACAATGTACAGTACCTATAACTGTCAGTATGTTTGAGTACTTTTTATACCGTTTTTATTCTAATTTGCAGTTAAGTGTAAAAAATAAATTGAAATGCAAATCAAAGTATAAATAGCAGAAGTGAGAAAATAGATTTACCCTACCAGCAAATATTAATCTGACACCAAATATAAAAGCAGGCACTAACCCGGTATAATGCCATCACCAATGACTAAATCTCCAAAAGACAGACAAAAACATCAGTGAATTGTAGCTCTGACATGGACATAAGGGATATAAATTACTGCGAAACAGCTGCGGGTGAAGTATATTGATCGCAAGTGCTCAGTTTGTAAATCCCTTCTCGGTTTTGTTTTGTTTTGTTTTGTTTTGTTTTGTTAATATGTAATTTCAAATATTCGTAGCTTGAAACGCTGTTGCGAGGGCTTAAATGGAGCAGTGCTCATAATATCGAGCAAGAAAAAAGGAAAAGACAGCTGTGAAGCATAACCTGCTTTGTATTTTTGTAGGAAACACAGTTTAGATCTTTTTAGAGTAAGAGTTTTTTTTTAAAACCAACTTAACTCCGCTCTTTTAGCGCCCCTCAGAGCTTGATCCACGCTGGCATTTCTCCCCTTGGGTTTTAGGTTTTAGAAAGGGAAAATAATTCCACCAGCCCATCCAAACTTTTAGGAAACTGGTATCAGATTTGCACAATCCCTACGCACAACGCTTTGGCTTGTTTCCCTCGCTTGAAAGCTTGACAGACCTCCTGCGCGTAGCTACGGTTGCTAAGCCATGATTGGTGTGTGGTGGTTTTCGGGTGTGGCTTAGTGAAGGGTCAATTGGTGTGGAACCCAGTATTTTTTTCCAGTGTACCATGGGAGTTAATGGCTGTTCTCAATATTGTTAAGTATATCCTCATGTGTGTTCAACAAGAAAAAATGAGTAAATGGTGAAAGAATTAAAATTTTTGGTTAGTTGCGCACAAGTGCAGTCACAAGCATTTCTGGCTGCAAGTCACTTAATGGTTTTTGAATTCTGTATACAGCTGTAGCCTTTAAGCCCAGAATTCAGAGCTTTTAAGTGCAACCCCAATGTCGTAGTGAATTAACCTACTGGTAACTGGTTCTTTTATTTAGAAGGCAGTTAATAATGCGCTGTACATTGTAAAAAAAATGCTGAGTTCCACACAACTGATTTGTGTTGGGACAATGTGAAGGAATTAAGTTAACCTATTACTTTTTACAAACTTGGATTGAACATAAAACAATTAAGATTACCCCAAGAAAACTCAAGAATTGTGTTGTTTCAGCTGGTTTTAAAAAAGTAGTTTGAACAACCAGCAAGCATCTTTTTTGAGTGTAGATCAATCATATTGCAGTATCTCCGATTCATAGTAAATCACCGTCTGGGTTCACCATTTTGTACCGTATTTTGATTTGCATGATCAAAAAAATGTAAAATCTCTTTGATTTTCTATTGAATATCTACAGGATCTTCTAAAACACACACCCTCCAGTCACCCAGATTACCCGCTCCTGCAGGACGCCCTCCGTATCTCACAGAACTTCCTGTCCAGCATTAACGAAGAGAGCACGCCTCGCCGCCAGTCCATGACCGTGAAGAAAGGAGAGGTGAGTGCAGAAACCATCTTACCCCTCTCCGTTGCTCTCATAGACCCTCCATCTTGTTTACGCTGGAGAGTATTTGTCAAAAACATTTTTAAAGGGCACAGAAATGTCAAAACTCCAGGTCGCAATTGCGCAGGTGCCCTGAAGCTCCCCAGCCAATGAGCTCCCATCAGAATATACAGCCAGTCACTTCCATCCATCTCAGAACCAAACCGCCCTCTGTTCTCCGCGCAACCTATCCTTGGGCGACGCTAATTCACACTAGCATATACTCTTCATCTCCACTGAGGCTTTATGCTTATAAATAAAACATCCTCTATTTTGTTTCTCACATCTTTGCTGCGTTTTAGCTGTTTGTGCTCAGATCTTCTGGGATTTTTCTTTAATCATCTCTTCGGTATCTGCTTACTAATGCTCTTGAGTCATGATGATGTCATTAGTTACTGGCCGTAAGAAACCCTCGTCACTGGCAGAGAAGATCACCATTACAGAGATCCTAGAAATGTAAGATATGTTTGCATTTAGTTTACACCTGATCACTTTATGTGTTTTCTCTTCTTGTTTAGCTGATTTGTGAAAAAAAAGGTTTTATTCATAGTTGGCCACATAAATGTATCTCCGCTAAATAGATTTTTCTTCAAATCTTGCGCTATATGTAAATTTAAATAGGTTACATCAAGTAAAGCATCAGATACACCAACATAGGCTCATTCTGAAAATATAGCCCTATATACATTTCTTGAGATCGCGAATCATGTAGCCAGAAGTACGGATGGCTGCATTTCTTCTTTAAAATAAACGCTACAGGGCGGTATGACGCAGTCTCTTTTCACACTTACCAGCTGACCACTTATCTCAATAAGATTTCCCGCTGTTACCAGTTCGTCCAGTAGCTCGCCATGTACATTGGCGGACTTGAGACGCAGAGAGGAGTTGACCACGATGATGAAGTTCGAGTCCAGACAGTTCTAGAAAGCGGGTAAGACAAAAACAGAATCCAAAAAATAATATAAACAAGTCAATAACAGGGTTAGAATGTGGTAAAATCTGAAAACATGGTAAAAATCAGACGAGGGCTTTTGTTTTTCTGGATTGCTTTTGAAAATTGTGGGTTGGGTTTAGGGAAGTGGGTGGGCGGGTCAATAAATACAATTGGTTGGGTTTAGGAAAGGAGGAGGGTGGGTCAGTCGATCAGTCAGTCAGTCAGTCAAACAGTCAGTCAACAACGACCTCTGGTGGGTTTACGCGAGAACAGCAGGCGTGAATGGCACTCACGAGAGAAATTTGAAAAAGTGTACATAGCGGCCTCTGGTGGATTCGCGAAAACAAAAACTGGAAAAAAACGTAGCTCCTGGGACATATTTGGCACTCTCCAGAAATGTATCTAGAGGTACATTTTTGGAATGAGTCTGGGTTGGATATTATTGCCATTTTAAGAGCATTTTATGCCACTCATTATGTAATGCTAGAATGACAATATAATAGCATCATAATGCAAGTGTACTCTTCCAAAAGCACATCATATTTTATACTTAAGACTCTTAGTCATTTAAAAATTTGAGTAATTAGCCATTGGAATCAGAATGTGAAAACGTATATCCTAAACAAATTAATAATACATGTTAACAAAAAAGTGCAAGGTAAAAAGTAACAGAGGCTGTGGTATCTCGTACCAGATCTATTTTCAGTTGTCAGACACCCACATGAAAATATACTATAGTAATTTATAGCAAATACTATAGTGTTTTTTTTAACTATACTGACACTGACACCTCCAATAGAAATAGAGATGTTGCGCAATTAGATAAAATGTTGCTAGAATTGGTTTTCATGTATGGGCGATATATATTGCATCACCAAAAATGATTGAGGTCATGTCCATGTGTTGATTTATTGATTATTGTGACAGGCCTACACATTTGGCCACATAAATGCATCTCCCCTTAACAGATATGATTCTGATCTTCAAATCTCGTGGTTTGTGCAAATTTAACTAGGTTACATCAGCTAAAGCATTTTAATGAATTAGTATTTGTTTTTACAGAAATGTAAGCTATATGTCTCATTCATCATACAAACGATTTTCTATGTAGGCTTTATGCTTTGCTAGTTTTCCCAAATATTACCACGAGTGTACAAGACCGACTTTGTGACTAGACATTACAGGCCAAAAGATGCATCTATTTTTGTTGTAGAGTTATGCGCAATCATCATTCAAAACTGTTAAAGGGTATTCATTCATTTTTGTATAACGTACACTCAAAAAAAAACAAAGATATCTCTGTCTAAATTAAACGAAACAATATATTTTTTTCGGTTATTTTAGGATACTTTTCCATTAATGAGATTTAAATACATGTGCGTTATGTATCTCTGTTTTTAATGCTACCTAATTTATATTAATTATACTAATACATTCAATATCTAATTTTATCATTTAAAGATTAACGACTGGTCAAAAATAGAATAAAACGAAAAATAAAATAAAATAAACTAAACAAACATCCCTAACTGTCATGTGGCATTGCGTTGCACAATATTGTACTGTCATATAGCCAAAAAAACAGTCACATGTTTCAATTCATGCTATTAATTACTAGCTCATTACCTGTCTTTTATTAAGATATTAGCTGTTCATTATTAGTTATAAAATATGATCTTATTCTGCATCCCTAATCCTACCCAAAACGTAAACCCAACTTCTACCTTGCTAACTATTAATAAGCAGCCGATTAGTAGCTTAATAAGCTAGTAGTGTTAGTTAATTGTTTGTTAATATCGTAAATTGTGTCTAAACTAAAGTGTTACCGTTTATTTTGTTACATTTTGGGAGGAGTCAAATTTACACATGTGGTTTCAACAACCAGTTGCATTTAGACCTGTCCAGTTTCATCAGGAATGTGTTCTAGACCACCTCTTGATGTGGTTTGAGCGATCAGATCTCCTATGCATTTCAGAGCCCATTTACACCTGTCCTTTTTCAGATCAGATAGCTATCCGATCAGTAAAAATGCATGAAGTGACCAGGTGTAAACAGCCTCAGAGAGTCTCTATGCCACCCCCTTCATTCCAGCAATGTGGCCTCAGGAGAGTGGCAGATGAATTGTTGCTGCGTGATTGATGGCGAGCAGCGCTTGCGTGTAATTTGCCTTAATGAGCCCACCTCAAACTCATTGATTATTCATAAAAGGCCATCTTGTGTGGAACAGGCTCCACCCACTTTGAGTAAACGGCGAGGAGGAGTTTGCTCTTGCCTTCCTCCCTCGGGCGCGCGGGGACGGAGCAACTGATCAAATATTGATAGTGTGTGCATGAAAGGAACTCATGGAAATCAATGTGTTGTGGAGCTCATTGTCTTTCAGTCCAGTCTTTAAAAAACACACAAGCCTTAGTTTGCCTTCCTTTTGTTTGCTGGATAACCAAGGTTTTATGGCTTCTGGATTTGTGTTAGCTAATACTAGCAATATTAATATTGTTGGAAATGCTTTTGGCATGAAGCTCTGGTTTGACATCAGTCACATAACTTGATAATAACCTACAGTAGAAATCACCCACATTTTACAATAACAATCAGAAGCATTTTCTAAAATTACAAATTTACAAATATTTTTTGATCATTATTTGTTACCAAGTAAGATATGCAACGTGCTAGTCATTGCTAAAATATTAAACATTTTTTTCCATTGATTGTCGTTCAATATTGTAAATAAATTAGCTGATAATGGTTATTCATCTGCCCTTTTTATATTAAGGACCAGGGTATGGTTGCACCAGCTGATCGTAAGTTCTTTCTTAAACTGGAACGCAAAGTCCACATTTGGGGCTTAGTAACTACTAGCTAGTTTGTAATTAAATTTGTTCTCACCACATGTTCTTAGGGCAAATTGTAGTTAGTAGGTCGTTAGCTCTTCGTAAAGTCATGCGTAGTCGCATTTAATGACGTTATATCCAATAAAAAGCATTTCAATTGTTAAACTGCCTTAAAATTGTGCAACTAATGCATCTATATAAAACTCTTGTCCTATGAAAATGAAATGGCAAATTTTTATAGCACATTAAATTACTGTCAGTCACTCATAACAGACGACAAACACATCAGCATCACGAGCCGTGAATACACGCAAAATTAAATGCACACAAAGTTATGAAAACATTAAACTTGAATTTTTTATATCCTACTCATGAGAGAGAAAAGAGCAGCGAATCTCGTTTTAATTGATGGATACAATAAACAAAACACTCCTTGAAGGAAAATTGAACTTCTTTCATAAACAGAACAAAATGCGAGATTTGAAAGGAAATTAAGGCTGTGAGTAAAGGAAGACCATTCTTCATTTTTATCATGAGGTCCTCAATGTAAACTAATCTCACTGTCATCTCTTTTCTACCATTATACATGGGGGGATGCTGCTGTAAATATTTAGTTAGAGTGTAGCGTTACATTTAAACTAAGTTCAGTGGTGCAACACAAAAATATTAATGATGTGTAAGTTGTAACTTAGGGTGTTTTCACTTTTCACTTTCACTTTTTACTTTTGATCTGCACCCGGGTTCGTTTGACATCAGAGTACGGTTTGTTTAGCTAGTGTTAATGTGTCTTCTAAACTTAGGTGCGCACCCATGAACCGTACCTGTGTTCGCCTAAAAGAGGTGGTTTGGGGTCCGGTTCACTTCTAGTATGTATGCAATCGTACCAAATAACAGAAGTGAACCACCAACTGTACAACAAACTATCGTTTTCATAATGTTCATTCATGTGTGTGTGTGTGTGTCTGTGTATCACGTACTGTACCTTGGTGACAAGCAGGATTGAGCCAGGGCAAAGATCAGTGATAATGTCTGCTTGTCTTCAAAAACAGCTTCTGCAGACATCACGTTATGTTCTGAACGTTTATAATATTTTTGCAGCAGATAGACGCGAGTCACTTTCTGTATGCAACAAAACTAAAAGATTCAGTAAGAATGACCACGATGTGTAGACTTCATTCCATTTTGGCACTTTGCTTTCATGTCACCTAGCATCAGCTGTACACAAAACAGCCTTCAATGACGCAAGTGTACGGGGTTCAGAAGGAAAAAAGACAGTGGCTGTGTTCGAAACCACTTCAATACTATATAGTACGCTAAAATCAGTACGCGAGCCGAGTAGTGTGTCTGAATTCATAGAACTTGAAAATCAGTATGCTAGAAGTACCCGGATGACCTACTACTTCTACTGCTTCTGGATTCTGAAGTGCGCTCTGCTATCCCATGATGCCCCGTAAGAGAATTCATGAATGGATGTAAAATGGTGGATGTAGTACATCTGAATTCCATTCATACTTCTCACATTCATAATTTTAATTATTATTTTTATATTATATATTAGTTTCCTGTCTTAACATAAATATATTTATTGGCTTATGGCCTTACGAACTATAATGTAATGTTAGTTAAATCTACAATTTTATATCAATTTGTCTTCCTATATTGCAATGTAATCATTTTTACATTTGCTTGTAGCATCTAAAACATTCATTCATTGATTGATTCATTCATTTTTCTTCAGCTTAGTCCCATCACAGCAGAATGAACTGCCAACTATTCCATCATATGTTTTACACACCGGATGCCTTTCCAGCTGCAACCTAGTACTGGGAAACACCCTTACACTCTCACATTCACACCCACACTCATTCACTACAGTCAATTTTAATCCAATTCACCTATAGCGCATGTGTTTGAACTGTGGGGGAAACCGGAGCACCCGGAGGGAACCTACACGAACATGGGGAGAACATGCAAACTCCACACAGAAATGCCAACTGGCCCAGCCGGGACTCGAACCAGTGACCTTCTTGCTGTGAGGCAATAGTGTTAACCATTGAACCACCATGCCGCACGCATTTAAAATAACTGATTTTAATTGTTAACATTTTTATTTTATTATTTTTAATTGATTTATTGGACATATATTAGTTTCCTGTCCTAACATAAATATAATTATTGGCTTATGGGCTTACCGACTATAATTTTAATATCAGTTTATTGTCAAATTTTTTGTTCATTCGATTATTTTAGAAATGTATCCAGCTCAAGCAGAGAGCTTCAGCATAGTACCCTAAGCTAACTTCTGTGCTTGATGCCAATGAACAATGATCTCATTATTTAAGAGTAACTTCAGACCTGATATCAGTGGGCAGCTAGAAGCATTAGCATGATTGTTCAGGTCATGCTTGTCTTGATTAGCCAGGGCTTCTAGTGTTACCCGTGCTGGAAACTGGACGTATGCGTGTGAGACACAGAGAGAAAAGAGATTCAGGGTGGCCCCAGAGGCCCGCAATAGCTGGGCCAAAGCCACTTAATTAAAATGCAAATGAGCCTGCCCATTTCCAAAAGCAGCGTTTTCAGCGTCTGCAATATAAGCGCACACATGTGTCATGGGTTTCGTGTGTAGCTGCACATGTGAGAGTCACTATGTAAATATGCATGTCGGCACAATCCACATACAAACACAAACCATCCAAACAACCAGATGACCTCGGGCTCTTCAAAGCCACCTGCTCTGTTCAAAAGAGCATCACAAATGTATACATGGCATCAACCTACCACACACAGACTCGGCTGATCAACATTTTGCTTCTTACCTTCAGGGCATAATCTGTTAAGAGGTGATTTAAATGCCTAAATGTGGAGATTTATTCCTTATATTCAAAGTGGCGCTATTAATGATAGGCTCTTAATTTAAGACAAGACAATGCAAGTAAAACACAGTTTTTTAAGCAACTGTCAATTTTTTTACAAGTATTGTTTTTACATAATTTGTGTCTGTTTTGAAATATTTACATATCACATATTTTTCTAACATTTATTTTTTTACATTATTACCATTTCAGCAGGGCATACTTAAAGGTTACATTTTTTGACTCTTCTAATACTTAAGAATAACATAATATGTTTGCAGATGCTAACTTTCTTGTTTATCTGAAAAACAATGCTGAAGTCAGATATTCTGCTTTAAAAAGATGCGTTACGTGCTGGAACGTCTGTCTTTGTTTTGGTCCCGGGTTGCCTTGGTGAATAACAGCATATTTGATTAATTTAATCAGGTAGGCTCTCAAAGTGTGCGTCCGTGACTGAAATGCAACCTCCAGTGAACAGTAGAAGACTTTGAAATGAGCCGCAAATTTAGAGTTCCACACGAGGTTACTGATTAGTAAATAATATAAATATTACAAACGAAAACATTAGGTAAAGAGTTTACGTTGTCACCCTATGTCCTAACAGCACGCTACTTGATGAGATATGCAGTGATAAGCAATTGGGTTGTTTGCACCAGACAAAACACAACAGAAATTTAAATACAGCCATTCAGAAGCACAAAATAGTGCACTCACTGCACTCCAATGAAATGGTAAGGTTTATAATCTAATTAATACATATTAGACCTCTTTACCATTATTAAATTGTACATGCTGAATCACTGATATGTGTTCACTTGCACTGAAGTTCCATTTCAAATTATTTATTTTAATTTCAAGATCTGAGGTGAACTATCTGCTGCTACTTTCAGTAGTATGGCGAAAAATGTCATGTAAAATGGCGTTGAAACTCACATTATTAGCATTTGACACTGAATAAAGAACATGAGGTGTACATGAGATGATCTTTGTCAGTTTTCTTTTGTTCAGCTTGCGTGTATTTTGAACCAGGTGTGCAATACCTAGTTCAACCACTGGGTGTCAAATTTACATACAGCACCTTTAAGCTGGACTTTTTTATATCTGTATTCTGAAGATTTAATTTTTTAAGAATGGATTTGTTTATACACAATTTGCTTAATTATTTCAGGGTGTCCGTGGGGTCTTAAAAGTCTTAAAATGTCTTAAATAAAAAATAAAAAAAAAAATAGGTCTTAAAAAGTCTTACATTCACTGAAATATAGGGCTGTAGATCTTAAATAATTTTAAAAAGGTCTTACTTTTCCTATATGTCCAAGTAAAGCTACTTATTTGGCTGACAACCAATCACCAATAATCCATTAGAAAGCTTTTTTTTAAATATATGTAAGTTGTTATTGCAAAGAGTTACAATTCACAACAACTGTAAGACATTTTTACACCAAATTCTCCAATTTAAATTCCCTAAATAGGAAAAGAAAACTAAAGCAAAACATCCCTTTACATGGTCTTCCATTAATACATGAACTATCTAAAGAAGTAACCAGTCCATTAGAAAAAAAATCTTAATGTTTAGTCTTGTATAAGTCTAAAATTTAATTTATAATGGTCTTAAAAGGGTTTTAAAATGTCTTAAATTTGATTTGAAGAAACCTGCAGAAACCCTGTACATGCCACATGTGTTTTTCTGTCTGTTCGCAGTATTGTGTGTGATAAAAAAAGAGATACTCAAAGTCCTATAAACATTTAGAACAATCATCCAGTTGTTTTTGTGCTAGAAATATATGCAAATTAGAGCACATTACATAAAACAATGCCTCATTTGCATATTTAAAAACATTTTAGAAAATGTGTGATACAATTTTTTTTTAATTCTCAATGTAATCAATCAACTAGGATAATATAGTGCTAAGTATTCACCTACACCTTGCCTAAATAACAGAAATACTCACTCACTTTTTTCTGCTTGCTCCCTTATTTTATCTGTGCTCACCACAGTGGAATGATCCAACTACTAAATAACAGAAACATCCTTATTAAAATTATTTCAAGCGTGTTATGTTACGAAGGCTAAAATCGTACAAGCCTGAGGGAATTCTGTCTTAACCACACAAAGATGCACTGTTTAAATTCTACAAGCACTTAGTATTTGTGTGTGAGTGTTCTGAATGGCTGTGTGTGTGTGTGTGTGTGTGTGTGTGTGTGTGTGTGTGTGTGTGTGTGTGTGTGTGTGTGTGTGTGTGTGTGTGTGTGTGTGTGTGTGTGCGCGTGTGTGTGTGTGTGTGTGTGTGTGTGTGTGTGTGTGTGTGTGTGCGTGTGTCTGTGTGTGTGTGTTTAATTTTCAGAGGTTTCAGTCCGTTTGCAGTCGGTGATTATGAGATATAGCAATTGTCATGTTTCTACTAGAGGCAAACTGCTGGAAAATGTCATCTGATGTGCTGAGACAGCTCATTTGAGCGTCTCCTCTTTTACACTGAGGAAGAAAGCACATCTTGTTCAGTTTAGAAGATACTGGTGTAGATTTGCAAACAGTGTACAGTGCAGAACAAGAGATTGCAGAAGAAATTGAAGTAGGATACCAGAACTGTTTGTTTTTTTGACATTTGTGTGTACTTGTGCGTGTACAGTATGTGTGTTTGTTTTGCTGGAAGAGAAAGAGAGGTAACAGAGAAAATAGAGAAAGAGAGGCTTTTGTCTTTGATAAAGTCTGCATTTTGTATAATTCTTACAGAAATGCCAGTCTTGAAAATATTGATATATAGTGCTCTTAGAAAGTAACTGTTATTATTAGTTAAAGTTATAGTTTATTTTAACTTTTTTTATTTTTCTTTATCTTCTTTTCTTTTTCTTTTTTCTTTTCTTTTCTTTTGTCTTTATCTTTATTTTCTATTTTATTATTATTATTTTTTATTTATTTCATTTTTTATTTATTTTATTATATTTTATTTATTTTATTATATTTTGTTTTATTTTATTTTATGTTATTTTATTTTTTCGTTATTTTATTTTTATTTCATTTGATTTATTTTATTATATTTAATAAAATTTTTTTGTTTTTTATTTAAATTTTTCTTTATTTTTATTTTATTTTTTCTTTATTTTTATTTTCTATTTTATTTTATTTAACTTTCCTTCATTTTATTTTAGTATGTTTCATTTTATGTTATTTTATTTTTTTCTTTATTTAATTTTTAATTTAATTTAATTTTTTCTTTATTTTATTTTATTTTTTCTTTATTTATTTTATTATATTTCATTTATTTTATTTTATGTTATTTTATTTTTTCTTTATTTTTCTTTTTTCTTTTCTTTTATTAGATTTTTTCTTAATTTAATTTTATTATATATTTTCTTTATTTGATTTTTTCTTTATTTTATTTTCTTTATTTATTTATTTTTTTTATTTCATTTTATTTTATTTTAGCTGCAAAATAACCAGTTTCTGTGGTCAAATATTTTTGGTTTAACTAAAATAAAACATTCTATTTTTTTCAGCAACCCTTAGAGGGCTGGCTTGCATTATCATTGGGACAATAATCATAAATATGTACTGTATAAATAGAAATAAATATGTAGTGCTTTATCCTCCCTTTTAATTTAAGGCTTAAAGGCAGAGTCCTTCACTCACAGTAATGTCACCAGACTATTGTTTCCATAAACACACATGGCCTCCTCTTATTCTCCCTCATTTCTTTAAAGAAGACTGCAGCACACATATTTCAAATACCTTCTTTCCAGCTGCTTTGCCCTTCCTGCTTGATTCTCCTTTGAAAAAGTACCAGCATAATCTTAATGTTGTGGCAGCATTTTGAGAACACTGTTTCCCAGGATCTCGTTTCAGTAATGCTGAGTGTTAGCTTTTGGACACAAACAGCCCATTGAGTCTCCGCACTCACCACCGGATTCATCTATCCTATTTTAAGATGGTAACCATCAACCTACACAAGACCCCGCACATTAATTACTGCCAAAACGGCTGAGCAGAGGAAAAAAAGAGCAGCCGTTAACCGCTGATTGAACTGTTTGCTTTGACTAAACGACGTAATTGCTCTTCCTGTTGGAAGAGATGTGGAGAAAAGGCTGTCTTTTCTCAACCATTCCAGATCTTCATGCTGAATATGGAGTCATTTGGAATGGGAACCTCATTTTTGGCAGTTGACACGAGCTGAAATCAAGCCATTACGGTTCCTTCTGGAAATGCAATGACGCGCAACATAACTGGCATTCTGGGAGTTTTTGGCACGAGTCTAAGCTGACTCTTTCATCTCTTCTGTGTCTCCAGCTGCAAACAGTAGTGTCGAAACTTTTATTTCGATAAATATAGATAATGCAATAATAATATATAAATGCAATCCTACCTCTTTGAGCCTCCTCTCAGTCAGACACACTTTCCTTCTGGCCGGTTGAAGCAGCTTGTTAGGTACAAAGGTACAATTTTGTACTTTTTAGCTACTAATATGTACATTTAAGGTACAATATAGGCCCCTTTAAGTAATAATATATAACTTTAGGGTGCCAATATGGATCCTTTCGGCAGTTGTACCCTTTATGTGCAAAAGTGTATTTTTTTTTTAAAGGTACCTTTCCAGTAACAGATTTTGTAGTTTTATTTCTAAGATTATAGTCTAGTCTGTCCCAACGCAGTTTCACTTTTCATTTATCCAGAGTTTTCAGTAGCTCATTTCATTGTTGATGCTACAAACTACGTACATTTTCGATTTCTATTTAAAGATCAACCTCAAAATGTGGTAGAAAACTAAATACTTGAGAGTTCTCTTTTACATGTTCTTATGCTTCAACGAATAGGCTAATACGTGTCAAATTAATTCAAAAGACCAGTCTTTAAAACACATTCTAAAGTGAAAGTAAGCAATTACAGGGATAGTTCACCCAACAATTAAAATTCTGTCATCATTTACTCATCTTCTTGTTCCAAACCCGTTGAAGGTTTTTTCTTCTGTTGAACCAGCCCGATCTCATGATAAAATGTAACTATTTTATGTATTGTCAGAAAAAGTGCCTAATTTGTACCAATTTATACTATTTCATTTGTTCAAAATGGAGCTGTGACTTTAAACTCCATTCTTAAAACCCCGTCATCATGAGGGATGAGCAAATCATACTAAAATGTACAAATGAGATAATTATTAATTAGCTGCTAAATCAGTCAGTTACAACTTGCTGTAAGATTGCGATGGTTGAACACAAGGGAAGATATATACTGAAAAATGTTGAAAAAATCAACAGCTTTTTACTTCTAAAGTATTTTTTAATTCCTACTATGGATGTCATTAGCTGATTTTTTCAACATTCTTATTCAAAAAAAAAAAATCAATAAAGTTTAGAACCACTTGAGTGTCAGTATATGGTGAGATAATGTTCAATTTTTATGTGAACTATCACAGAACTTTCTTAAAATTATAGCATATTATCATTATAGTCATTGGTCATTATAGAATCAATGACCAAATCAATGTTAGATCTACCTAAAGCACACTAAGCACATCTATTGGTTGTTATTTATTACTAAGTGATCACTTGTTTATCTAAAATTAGTCTAGTAGTTTCTTCTCTAATACCAAATTTGGAATAAAAAAAATTGTGAAATTGATTTGACCGTTACATGGCTCAAAACAATGAAAATTGCAACAATTTTTTTTATTATTATTGTTCAGCTGGGTCAATAACTGACTGGTCCAGTAGTAAAAATCCTAAAGATGTAGCCATGCTTGAGGTTTCTAACTCTAGAAGATGAAGAAATTGAGAGAAATTCCTTCAGTTTCATCCCTTTATTCATCAGCGGTCACCACAGTGGAATAATCCACCAACTTATCCAGCATATGTTCTACACAACGGATGGCCTTCCAGCTGCAACCCAGTACTGGGAAGCATCCACACACACTTATTCACACACATAAACTATGGCCAATTTAGTTGTGTTTCAGTTTACCTATAACGCATGTCTTTGGACTGTGGGGGAAAGCGGAGCACGTGTAGGAAACCCACGTGAACACGGGGAGAACATGCAAACTCCACACAAAAATGCCAACTAATCTAGCTGGGACTCAAGCTTGCGACCTTCTTGCTGTGAGGCGACAGTGCGAACCACTGAGCCACCATGTCGCCCCATAGAAACATGAAAATTGATGTTTTAATTAGTGCTGTAGCAACATTGTATAATATATTGAGGATATATGGTATGTTATCATAGTTTTTAAAAAAATCCAGTATAATGACAACACTACATGACACGCACATACACACACAGAGACTCACAGGAAACAGTCTACATTTTTGAAATACTTCATTCTGTGTGATTTATAAGCATGAGTACCTCAATTTTGCTCCCCTTGGTGACTCAAGTCTGTGGGCATTCAGGTTTAAGTCCCCACTGAGATATAAAAACAAGCACACACACATAGTTCTGGGAAATGCACTCAAGCGTCCAGTGGTACAAATTTGTGTGACTCAACAGAAGGGATATTGCATCAAAATGAGTCTCTGAATGTGAAGGTGAGCAGAGCCAGGTTTGAGCGTCTCATTGGACGAGAGACTTGTGATATCATCTTTTGTTTAGCCACTGCAGAGATGACGTGTTGCTGTGAGAGCACTGATGCGTGACATGTGGCCGGGGGTCTGTGTATTGCTTATATGTGTTGCTTTTTCACACATTAACTACTGATTATGCTCACGGGACGATCACTTAGCATATGATCTGTGGACAGGAGGGACCGGTTTTATAATGTTGTCCCAAATTTCTTAATTCATAAACACAAAGACTCATCAACACCAACCTCGCTGCTCTTTTTTGAGAGTTTATGCTTTGGTTTTTGGAAGCAGGGTGAGGCTGCCTCCTAGTGGCATGCCTTAAGAAAACAAGACAGAATTGTTGGGTTGTATTTGACAGCATATTAGCATCGCCGTATGTTCCTACACACTAATAACTAGACACGTTTTCTCTTTCTTGAACAACAAATTAACTTATTAGAATAATTTCTAACACTAAAAATTTAGCTTTGCCATCACAAGACTAAATTTTCATTTTGAAAAATGTTAAACCAGGTTTTACTGCATTTGTTTTCACTTTATTACACTCAATAGTGCACAACATGTATATTTGTTAACAAAATGTATTTAGTATTATTACCCCATCCCAATTCCCCCAACCAAAACCATTTTTAAACAATACAGTAATTATGCAGCACCATCAAATGAACCTCAGACAAACGGAATATGAAACAAAATAGAATGACATGTAAAAAGGAAGAAAGAAGTCCCAGAGACATTGTTAAAATATATATGTACATGTAAGGGGCCCTATATTTTATCATACATCTTCAGTTTGCCAAATAAAGAGAAACGTAACCTTTCCAGCTTGAGGGAAATTCAACTAACCATTTAAAAAAAAACTTGGAGGTAACAGATTTCCATTCTGTTTTACTGCAGTTTTGCTTGAAATAAAATGCAGCCTGAGAGACTATTAGAAAGATGCTAATTTTAAAGATATATAGACAAAAATATTAATATTATAATTAATTTTACATGACATTTGCTTACATTGTTTCAATGTTATTTTACAATTGAGATACTATTATATACAGTTGAAGTCAGAATTATCATTTTTATTTAATTATTGATAATTAATAATAAATTAATTATAGATCATATAATGAATTAATTAATAATTATAGATAATAAATAATATAAATAATATAATATAAATAATACAAATGTTTAGTTTTTATCTATTGGTGGTATAGGTTTAAGTAAACTGTAATAACCCTACACTGTGCTTTGTATGACAGAACCGTCAGCTGTTGAAGGATGGCTTTATGGTGGAACTCGTTGAAGGAGCTCGGAAACTACGCCATGTTTTCCTCTTCACTGACCTCCTGCTCTGTGCCAAACTAAAGAAGCAGATCGGAGGGTATGGAAAAATCTCCTCATTTCTGCCATCTCCAGTCTTCTTCATCATTTCCCTCTTCCCCTCATTTTGTCTAATGTCTTCATCTTATTTTTAAACAATGGAGCACTTAGGTGTTATTGAATCAGACAAGCTTGTATTATTTTCAAATATCAAGTTTAGCATCCTGACTCTTCAGAGCCGTGGGTACAGTCTGCACCAACATCAATGCTCGATAATCAGATTTTTGGATGTATTTTTGCCTGGATATTAAATTATTGCTCGCGGCTGTCTGTGTGTCTACAGGAAGAGCCAGCAATACGATTCCAAGTGGTACATTCCTCTCTCGGACCTCACTTTCCAAACGGCGGAGGAGTCCGAGCCCCTGCCAATCCCACAAGCCCCTGATGAAGAGCTGGATGCCATTAAAATCAAGATCTCTTCCCTGAGGAGCGAGATCCAGAGAGAGAGGGTACATCAGATATTAGCCACATTTTTAATCTAACTGTCATAAAATGAATAGAAATGAAAAGAATGTGGGTGTGTGTGTGTACTGTATGTATAAATATCCATTTAAACATTTATGAGAGCTAAAGGGACTAAGCCGAAAAGAAAATTAATGAATGAATGATAGCTTTCACTTGGTTTCACACCTTCTTTTTGCTTTTAACTTTAACAGAGAGCCAACAAAGGGTCAAAAGCAATGGAGAGGCTGAAAAAGAAGCTGTCAGAACAGGAATCTCTGTTTCTGCTGAACTCTCCCAACATGCCCCTCAGAGTCCACAACCGCAATGGGAAGGTAAGAGCCAGTGATTCACAGGCTGTCTGTCCTATCTGATTTCCATCGACTCGCTTCTTAACGTTCCTGCTCATGCTCACAGTCCGTGTGGCTTATGAATTTCAGAGCTACATGTTTTTGATCTCATCGGACTACGAGCGTGCAGAGTGGAAGGAAGTGATTCGAGAACAGCAGAAGAAATGTGAGTGGATCAGTCACTGAAATCAGCAGTTGATCTAGATGATGTTTTATTTATTTATTTTTTTTTTCGAAAAACTGAAATCATACTCATTTTCCAGGCTTTAAGACCTTCAACTTGTCATCCATGGAGCTTCAGATGCTCACAAACTCTTGTGTCAAACTCCAGACGGTCCATCAGTTGCCTCTCACTGTCAATAAAGAGGGTAAGAAGATGATCATTACATAATCTCAAAACACTTTACACTTTTAATAAATGGTCCAGGCTATAGTGTGCATTATTTTAGCATTTTAGGTGTCAAAATAAAAAATTTAAATAATAATAATTAAAATAATAATAATACAGGCATATTAATATTATATTATTTTATTTAAGAAATGTAAGTATTTCTATTCAAAAGTACAAAGAACACAGATAAAATTATTTTATTATATTTCACTTATTTTATTGTATTATTTTTATGTTTTAATTTTATATATATGCACAGCGAGGCAAAAAAAAATGTTGTTTTGCAAACTACTGATGACATTTCTTCTAAATTTAGAACATGAAATGACAATTAGTCAAAATAAGAAAAGGTCATGTGTTTTCAGATATGTTTATTTTCATTTTTAGACAATACATTACCAAAGTATGTTTTCACTTCTGAAAAGTAAATAAAGCAACATTTTGTGGGAAAAACCTGATTTTCATAAACTAAATAAATTAATTAATTAATGAAAGAATGAATACATAAATTAATAAATTAATGTATGAATAAATACATCAATAAATCAATGAATGAATAAAGAAATGAATGAATACATAAATGAATGAATATATGGATGAATACATAAATTAATGAAGGAATGTATGAATAAATACATCAATAAGTCAATGAATGAATAAATACATAAATGAATAAATGAATACAAAAATGAATGAATGAATGAATGAATGAATGAATGAGTGAATAAATAGAAGAATGAATGTATGAATAAATACATCAATGAATCAATAAATACATGAATGAATGATTACATGTATGAATTAATTAGTTAATACGTGAATAAATGAATACATAAATCAAAGAACGAATGAGTGAATGAATGAATAAATACATAAATTATTGAATAATTACATGAATAAATGTGTGAATGAATAAATAGATGAATGAATGAATGAATACATGAATACATGGATGAATAAATACCTAAATAAATGCATAAATGAATAAATACATAAATAAATAAATCAATGAATGAAAAAATACATCAATAAATGATTGAATGAAATAAAAAACAAATATGGAAGAAATGTTATCAAACCTTATCAATAAAAGATTTTTTGAACCTAGTGTGTATGTATTTCACATACTTTTAATTTTGCTTCATGTATTAAAAATTCTAAAGATGTTTTGCAAAGTCTTCATTATTTCTACACTTTCAGAGGATGAATCTACTGGACTGTATGGATTCCTGAATGTAATTGTCCATTCTGCCTCTGGACTTAAACAGAGCTTAAGTAAGTGTCTTTCCTTCAGTCTCTTTGCTAATCAATTCTCTTGTATAAATTTGCTTAGCCTTTTCTAACACCACATTATTCAGCATCTACATCTTAACAGTCTGCATCTACATCTCCTTTTCTTCAGATCTGTATTGCACATTAGAGGTGGACTCTTTCGGCATCTTTGTTAATAAAGCCAAAACAAGAGTGTACAGATACACCACAGAACCCAAGTGGAATGAGGTAAATCCCATGTGTCCGTGCGTGTTTATACACCACTCATACAAAAAGACCAGTCTACCGAAATGCTCACGGGGCATTAATTCTTAATTAAGAACAGCATAAGTGAGGCCATGTGGAATATGAAGGCCTTCTGGACAAATGCTATTATTTTAATTAAGAGCAATTACCATCACCCAGAGTAAAGAGGAGAAAATGAAAGCAAGAATAATGAGCCATATAGGTGTTAAATCTGGTGATCAGTGAATATATAGTTGAAGTCAGAATTATTAGCCCTCCTGTGATTTTCTTTTTCTTTTTTAAATATTTCCCAAATGATGTTTAGCAGAGCAAGGAATTTTTTACAGTATGTCTGATAATATTTTTACTTCTAGAGAAAGTATTTTTTTTTATTTTGGCTAGAATAAAAGCAGTATTTTATTTTATTAAAACCATCTTATGGTATTAATTAAGGTCAATGTTATTAGCCCACTTAAGCAGTATTTGTTTTGATTGTCTACAGAACAAACCATCATTATATAATGACTTGCCTAATTACCATAACTTGCCTAATTAATCTAGTTGAACCTTTAAATGTCACTTTAAGCTGAATACTAGTATCTTGAAAAATATCTAGTCAAATATTTTGTGCTGTCATCATGGCATAGATAAGAAAAAAAATCTGTTATTATTAGCTATTAAAACTCTTATGTTGAAAAATATCTTCTATCTAAAATTGGGGGAAAATATACATGTAAATTATTTCCCCTCAAAATGTTGTCATTGTGGTTATGTATGTGTTTGTTTATATGTAAAAACAGTATTATTTCTGCCTCAGGAGTTTGAGATTGAGTTGGAAGGCTCTCAAACATTACGTCTACTTTGTTACGAGAAAAGTTACAACAAAGCCAAGGTGAATAAGGAGGACGGAGAAAGCACGGACAGAATTATGGGCAAAGGACAAATGCCGGTATGATTGTTTAATATTTTAAAATATTTTCCCAGTGTTATTTGTTAAAAGAGGGCAACACGGTGGCTCAGTGGTTAGCACTGTCGCCTCACAGCAAGAAGGTCCCTGGTTTGAGTCCCAGCTGGGTCAGTTGGCATTTCTGAAGTGGAGTTTGATGTTCTCCCCGTGTTGGCGTGGGTTTCGTGTGAATGAGGGTATGGATGTTTCCCAGTACTGGGGTGCAGCTGGATGGACATCCACTGTGTAAAACATATGCATAAGTTGGTGGTTCATTCTGCCGTGGTGACCCCTGATGAATTAAGGGACTAAGATGAAGGAAAATGAATGAATGAATTTGTTAAAAGAAATTGTTTATTTTTTTTAAATGGCAATTCTTGTTTAATTAGTTCATTTTATGTGCTTCTGTCATTTTTATGTTTTTATTTCAGTTTTAGTTTTACTAGTTTTAGTAATACTCATTTTTAATGATATTTTTACTGAATATTTATGTTTATATTATTTCAGCTTGCATTTAACAGAGTTTCTCACGATCTACAATTTAGATTTATGTCTTTGAATAAAAAATATTTTTGTTTTAATCTTTGAACTATTTATGACATTTCTTCCAAAATTAAAATAAAAGCATAGTGATTTAAATAATCTTTTCATTTTTTTCAGATGCGTTTATGCCAATTATTAGGTAATAATAATGTAAAATAACTATTTCTTTGAAATTTCATCAGACCTTTATAGAATATATAAAAACCCTATATTTAATAAATCCAGTTAATCAACAGAAGCATTATCAAGTGGTTTCCTTTTAATTTATTTTAAAAAATTGATTTTTTAATTTATTTTTTTCTATTCATATTAGTATATATTTCTATTCAAAATAGAAAATTAAAAAAAAACTTAATCAAAAAATGTATACATTTATAAATATATATATACACTTGTGACACTGGTGGGTGGAATTGAGTTAGGATAGTAAAGGACTAGTCATCTGTCAGCACCACTATTCTATTACTGTGGTCAACCTTCTCTAGTATGTTTTTTTTTCGCCACTGGCTTGCATGGTTCTGGATCTGTAGAGCTGCGCATCGTTGGATTTGCTCTTCAGTGTTTGGACTCTCAGTAGTGATTTTTAAACCACACTGAACTGAGCTAAACTGAACTGAACTAAAACACTAAAAACTGAACTACACTGTTCCAATTTACTATGACCTTTTATGTGAAGCTGCTTTGACACAATCTACATTGTAAAAGCGCTATACAAATAAAGGTGAATTGAATTTAATTGAATTGAATTTTTTTTAATCATTGATTTATTATTTATTTAATTTGTAATCAACCTGTTTAGTTTGTCACATTTCTACGCCATTTAAAAGGTATTTATAAGGTGTGGGAATAGATTTGCTTGGCCCTCACATGAACTGTTCATGAACCATCTGGACTCTCAGTGTGTGTCCGGTCAAAGGTATATCTGCTCTTACGAGACACACCGTCCCAGATGGGAACTGGCCTTTATACTCCAGACATTTAATCTGCTTTTTAATAGGTAGGGTGTTATTCACCCTGCCCTGGCTTTTAAGGCATCAAATCATCCATAATTCATGTGTCCTGTCTAAAAATGTCACATTCAAAACACCGTCAGATCAGCTGACCTATCAGTCCTGTCCCCGGAGAGGCATGTGGAGGTCAAACAAAGAGAGCAACATTCTCCAGCTTTACAAATGATTCCTTGTAAAGTCAAGGTTTGGATGCAGTTGGTTGAAAGTGCGAGCTGGTGTATCATGGGGGAAGGTGGAGAGATTAGGGGACTTGTTGTGATCTCTCTGTAGTTCTTAGACTCGTTCGTAGAACTTGTCAAACATTTTCCTGGTCTTTAATTGTAAAAGAAATAGGTAAAATGTGTTTTTGTTTCAGTCATCTTTCTTTTGTTGTGGTCTTTTTAAAATTGCATGACTTTTTTCTTAATGATTGTTTATCGCTTTGCTTTTTGGGGTTTTTTATTCCTATAAAGTGCATTTTGTAGTGATCTGTCAAGAATAATTGTCCACAAACTGAAAGCTGTCGTGCTCTAGTGCAATATGAAATGCAAAAGATAGACTTCTAGACATTTTAAACGGTTGTTAGTTTTATATTTTTAAAGGTGTCATATACTGCATTGGTTTAATAAGTTAAATTGTTCTCTAATATCTACATAGTGTAGTAGGTATATGTGGTTCAGGCAAGATAAAATAATCAGCAGAAACTGTTTTATATGCTCATTTATTACTCCATAAAATACCTGTAGAATCAGAAGGTTGATATTGACCATATTTGGGTTGGTCATGAATATTAATAAGCTCTGCTCTGACAGCTCTCACAGACACAGACAAGACACACGCACAGCATGATTTACACTGAACAAGGGCAAAATAACAATACTTAGATTGTCAAACAAATATTTTACCAAACAAATTTACTTTCAATAAATGTTTTATTTCAGTTCTATTTTCAGTGTTAGTTGACTGCTACTACATTTTTCGTGTTTAATATTTTATAATTTATATAATACAGAATACCGCAAAGCGTGTTTTGATCTGTTCAGATTCAGATCAATGTTTTTATAATCTTAATAAACACCCATGAATATTTTTACTTATACTGTATTTCAGCAACAATATTGGCCTTCCTTCTTTCTTTCTTTCTTTCTTTCTTTCTTTCTTTCTTTCTTTCTTTCTTTCTTTCTTTCTTTCTTCATATATTTTATTTATTTATTTATGTTTACAAAGTTACATAAAAGTCATGCTTCTTTCCTTCTTTTTTCTTTCTTTGTTATTTTACTTATATTTTATTTATTTATTTATTTTTATTTAGTTACTCAGAATAAAGCTTTAAGGCATGCTTTCTTTCTTCCTATTATGCTCAGAGACAATTTATTTATTTATTTAATTTATTTATTTTTACTTAGTTACTCAGAATAAAGTTTAAGGCATGCTTCTTTCTTTCTTTCTTTCTTTCTTTCTTTCTTTCTTTCTTTCTTTCTTTCTTTCTTTCTTTCTTTCTTTCTTTCTTTCTTTCTTTCTTTCTTTCTTTCTTTCTTTCTTTCTTTCTTTCTGTTTTACCTATATTTTATTTATATATTTATTTATTTTTACTTAGTTACTCAGAATAAAGCTTTAAGGCACATTCCTTCTTTCTTTCTTTCTTTCTTTCTTTCTTTCTTTCTTTCTGTTTTACCTATATTTTATTTATATATTTATTTATTTTTACTTAGTTACTCAGAATAAAGCTTTAAGGCACATTCCTTCTTTCTTTCTTTCTTTCTTTCTTTCTTTCTGTTTTACCTATATTTTATTTATATATTTATTTATTTTTACTTAGTTACTCAGAATAAAGCTTTAAGGCACATTCCTTCTTTCTTTCTTTCTTTCTTTCTTTCTTTCTTTCTTTCTTTCTGTTTTACCTATATTTTATTTATATATTTATTTATTTTTACTTAGTTACTCAGAATAAAGCTTTAAGGCACATTCCTTCTTTCTTTCTTTCTTTCTTTCTTTCTTTCTTTCTTTCTTTCTTTCTTTCTTTCTTTCTTTCTTTCTTTCTTTCTTTCTTTCTTTCTTTCTTTCTTTCTTTCTTTCCTTCTTTCTTTCTTTCTTTCTTTCTTTCTTTCTTTCTTTCTTTCTTTGTTTCTTTCTGTTTTACCTATATTTTATTTATATATTTATTTATTTTTACTTAGTTACTCAGAATAAAGCTTTAAGGCACATTCCTTCTTTCTTTCTTTCTTTCTTTCTTTCTTTCTTTCTGTTTTACCTATATTTTATTTATATATTTATTTATTTTTACTTAGTTACTCAGAATAAAGCTTTAAGGCACATTCCTTCTTTCTTTCTTTCTTTCTTTCTTTCTTTCTTTCTTTCTTTCTTTCTTTCTTTCTTTCTTTCTTTCTTTGTTTCTTTCTGTTTTACCTATATTTTATTTATATATTTATTTATTTTTACTTAGTTACTCAGAATAAAGCTTTAAGGCACTTTCTTTCTTTCTTTCTTTCTTTCTTTCTTTCTTTCTTTCTTTCTTTCTTTCTTTCTTTCTATTTTATTTATTTATATATTTATTTATTTATTATTTTTACTTAGTAAATTGTTTTTACTCAGAGTAAAGCTTTAAGGCACAATTTACTTATTCCTTCATTCATTTTCTTTTCGGCTTAGTCCCTTTATTAATCTGGGGTCGCCAACCCGAATAAACCGCTAACTTATCCAGCATATGTTTTACGTAGCGGATGCTCTTCCAGCTGCAACCCATCACTGGGGAACACCCATACACTCTCATTCACACACATACACACTATGGACAATTTAGCTTACCCAATTCACCTGTACCACATGTCTTTGGACTTGTGGGGGAAACTGGAGCACCTGGAGGAAACCCCCGTGAATGCGAGGAGAACATGCAAACTCCACACAAAAATGGCAACTGACCCAACCGAGGCTTGAACCAGCGACCTTCTTGCTGTGAGGCGACAGCACTACCTACTGCGCCACCGCGTCGCCCTATTTTACTTTTACATAGAATTTATTTATTTTATTTATTTATTTAGTTACTCAGAATAAATTTTTAAGGCATGCTTCTTTCTTTCTTTTATACATATATTTTATTAGTTTATTTATTTGTTTTTACTTAGTTATCTTTACTCAAAATAAAAAGCTTTAAGACATGCTCTGATTGGTGCAGTGGATGTTAGTGGCTCTGGATGGAGTTTATGGGTTGGGGCAGAGCAGCTTACTGAGACTAAGGTAAGTCAAGGGATCATCTATTACAACTCAGAGGTGCAGAGAGCGAAAGTTCTGTAGATTTACACAGAGAAACAGTGTACAGACTGCAAAGAGTGAAATAGGAGGGAAAACTTTTATAGGGAAAATCTTTCCCTATAAAAGTTGTTTTGATGCTCTGGGTGGATCATTAATGACAGCATTTGCATTACACTGCATAATTGGATCTCTTTAAATCAACACATGCAACAGACTTTGGATTTATTATTGTTAAAAGAGCAGCTTGATGCTTGAAGAAGACTTGATGTTGAAGATTTTCTGATTAATTATAGTACAACATCTGATTTTTGGATTTTTTTGAGGATATCCGGGACAGGACGTTAACTCAAGGATGTATAAGATCCATATCACACCGCATCTCAAGGAATTTTTTGTTTCAGCTGAAGATCCGTGGTCAGTTTTTGCAAAGTTGTAGATAGGAAGAAGATGAGTGAAGATGAGGTGGTAGGACTGGGTGTGGTGTGCAAGAGCTGTTCTCCACCTAATGTGCACTGTGATGTGGGACTGGTGGAGGATGTGGAGATTCACAATTCCTTGCTAAATACACCGGCAGGCAAAGGGACAAGATTATGGGGCCGTGTGCAAAATGTCTTGAACAGACGAAAGGTAAAGTTATGGAAAAAATGACATGAGATTGCTATTTATGTTGAAAGGGAACAATATTCAATGTATGTTGTATAAGTAATTATTTAACCATTGACAGCAAGGTGCCAAACTATACTTTATCTAATTTACATGTAAATACTATACGACTAACCAATGTTGTTATTTATTTATTTATTTATTTATTTATTTATTTATTTATTTATTTATTTATTTATTTATATGTTAATTTGTTTGGTAACTTATTTAACATAAATTTTATTTTTGCTTATCCTGGAAATGACCAGCAGGTTGCCATGTTGTACTTTATCAAAAATATTTTAACATTTCCAAAGAATATTGTATATATCTTAGATCTTTATAAAACATTATTTATTTATTCATTTATTTATTTATTTTTATTTATGATAAATATAGTTTATTTTGGTTATCTTGGAAATGACCAGCAGGTTGGCATGTTGTACTTTATCAAACTTTTTATGTCTATCTTATATCTATCTGAACAGTTATTTATTTATTAATTGATTGATTGGTTGATTTATTGATATTTTAAATGTATTTATTGGTAATGAATGAATTAATTAATTGATCTATTCATTTATTTAAAATAAAATGTAATTTTATTAATTTAAATTTAATAAAATGAGGTTATCTTGGAAGTGAGGATATCAGTCACTGGATATTTTACTACTGTCTGAAACTATTTCCTAAATAATTGTGATAACAATTCAAAAACAATTATTTTTAAGCCATAACATGCACAAATAATTTAATTTAAGCATTTATAGTAATAATAATAATAATAATATATATATATATATATATATATATATATATATATATATATATATATATATATATATATATATATATATATATATATATATATATAATTAAAATACAATATATTATAATATATTTTTTCATTTATTAAGGTATATGTGTATATGTCACTGTATTTATATTTGACTTTGTTTGAGGTTACACTACAGCTTTTAATTATAAGCACATCTACTTCATTTTACTTCAGATACAAATTGTATAATAATAGTAATAAATCATTGTTTTTTCTGTTGTGTGTGTGTGGATTTATCTTTGTACGGCAGTAAAGCTCTGAGAGTCTTAGTTGGCACTGGTGTGTGGCCGGGCAAAGCCCCAGTTCTCACTCTTTCTCTCTCTCTGCCCCGTTGACAGACAGGTTGTAATGACTGAGATGATGAGATTAGATAGCAGAGCAGGATCAGGCCTTACACGAGACCATATGGAGATTAGGCCAGGATAAGGGAAAGGAACACGCTGAACTTGGCCCACTCCAGATGGTCTCACGTTTGCTTAGATGGGTCATAGAAAGTGGCCTGTGAAGTGCAAAACTGCTGTATAAGGAGAACTTACATTTTGAATAACATATGAGTAACATCAGCGGTAATACATGGATGAAGCCAATCAGGATTTCAGCAAAACTAATGTCTGTGATTGAAATGCCATTGCATTTATTGAACTGTATTTGATGGTTTCAGCTGGATCCTCAGATGCTCCAGGGTAAGGACTGGCAGAGAACAGTTATCCCTATGAACGGGGTGAGTGTATTTACATCTATTGCTCTGCTAATATCCTGTCCAGCACTGTATTTACTGAATATACATCTTTTTTGAAAGATTGAGGTGAAGATATCTATGAAGTTCACTAGTCGGGAGTTCAGCTTGAAGAGAATGCCCTCTCGGAAACCCATGGGTGTGTTTGGAGTAAATATCTCCACTGTAACAAAGTGAGTAAACACACATTTGACATAAAGATTTACACTTGCTAATTATTAGGTGCTTCTCACAAACATAAGCTTAAAGCACAAACATTTTGATGTTGTCATTTGTTTGTTTATAGGCACTTTTTGAATATTTGAATATGTTAAATATTATATGCCTCATTGAACTTTGCCCTTTTTGTGCATTGTTTGTGGACGGATTTGATTGACAGTAATGAGGATTGCTTTTAATGAGCTTTGTAATGCGTTTAAGGGCAGAACCAATTAATGCTTTAAAGACAACACATGACAACACCAGTGCAGATACCCAGACCCTAACACATCTATAACATGTCTCTTGAAGTAAAACATATGAAAGTGTTGACATTTAGCCAGTACAAAGCTGCATACTGGTACAGCTGAAAAGGAAAGAAATTATTCTGGTAATTAACACACTTTTTTTTACATAAAATGAAAAGATACACTCTCCATAAAAAAAACTCCATAATAATATATAGAACCAACTTTTCTGAAGCTGTATGCCAGAAAAGGCTTATACCATATTGTTCAAAGTTTGGGGAAAGTAGGTTTTTCTGTAAGACATGTATATTTTTATTCTGATTCGATCTTTTTTTATATTCCAAAATCTCAAATAAATTTCCCTTTAACAGGGTGTTTAATAAGTCTTAACAATTCTTAAATTCAATAGTGCAATGCCTAACATGAGTTCATTTTGAAAAGTAATGTTTTTTACCCATATCTTAGTGAATATATTAATATATTTTGGTGCATTTGAACAAAACAGATTTAGTAAACAGAAATATTTATTAAAATAATATTTTTGTCACCGAACATCTTCACAAATAGAAAATAAAACATTTAAATTCATGCCGAAATATTAGGAGAAAATGAATTAAAATCTAAAAAATTTAACAACATTTTACAATTTTTTTTGTTTCTCTTGATTTTTTTTTGAGTGTTATCATAAGTTATTTTGTTAAATTAGCTCCTGATTTGGTTTTGGTACTGATTATTCTAATGTATATGCACAAAGATAACATTGTACAGTTTCCCAAAGAAAATATTACTTTAAATGAGAGATTTGTGAGGGGTGTACGCATATAATTTCAGCACTGTATATTAATTAGGCCTTGATTAGTCCTAAAATGTAATAAAACTGTTTCAAGAATCTTAAAAATGCTATCGATCCAGTAAAGAAGAGCAAATTTTACGAAAACCGGTTATAGTAACTAATTTTGCACTGTAGTTAAGACCTGTTAGTGGCAATGTGTTGAAGGTTTGGTGTATTTTGTGCAAAATTGTTTTACAACTCTAAAGAATGGTTAAAGCTTTGGAGATCCACATGCAGTATGAAAAACACAAAGCGAATGAGGAAACCTGTCAGAAAACAATCGACATTTCTCAGATCTGCTCCTTCTCACCTACAACAGTAACATTAGGCTTACCACAGAGTGCTGCTGCATCCAAAGTATTATTATTATTATTATTATTATTATTATTATTATTATTATTATTATTAGTTATTATTAGTCAGTTCAAATACTGTTTTGAGGTTTTTCACTCTTTCTATTTATGATAAAGAGTGTTAACTGGGTGTGTTGCGTGCTTTTTTGCAAATTCTGTACTTAAAAATATGTCATAGATTTCATCTGTGTGGTATTATAAAGATCTTATATATAATTCTTAGAAGCCTGCAGATACCCTGATTAAAATTGAGCACTTATCAGGCTAATCAGCATATTAGATTTTTCTATGAAAAAGCAACATAGAAACAGAAAGCAATTATTTTAATTTGTAAAAAATAATGCTGGTTTTATTCTTGCCTCAGACGCGAGCGCTCTAAAGTGCCCTACATCGTCAGACAGTGTCTAGAGGAGATCGAGAGAAGAGGAATGGAGGAAGTGGGTATCTACCGTGTCTCAGGAGTGGCCACAGACATCCAGGCACTCAAGACTGCCTTTGACACCAGTGAGTGGCCGTCAGACTCCCAGAGCGATGACAGACACGTCCGTTGAGCCAGTTTAACAGCTGATCTCTCTCTGTAACAGATAATAAAGATGTGTCGGTAATGATGAGTGAGATGGATGTGAACGCCATCGCCGGGACGCTGAAGCTGTACTTCAGAGAGCTTCCTGAGCCCCTGTTCACTGATGAGCTCTACCCTAACTTTGCAGGGGGCATTGGTTCGTCAATCTTTTTTATTATGTAGAAAACACATTTTTTTGCCTTCTGGAGGGTAGATTATATTGATCATGCTCTTGTTTTTCTGCAGCTCTTTCAGACAGTGTAGCTAAAGAAAGCTGCATGCTCAATCTGCTGCTGTCTCTACCAGAGCCCAACCTGGTCACCTTCCTCTTCCTGCTGGATCATCTCAAGAGGTAGACAAAATACTGATGACTTTGTTTTTTTACTAGTTCAGCAGGTTTTTAAAGTTGTGTAAATATCACTATGAACACATCTAGGTCAAACTTTTTAAGCACTGCAAAAAAATCTTTGTCTTTGTTTTGTTTCCAGTCCAAATATTTAAAAATTCCTAAATCAAGAAGCCTTTTCTAGACAAGTAAAAAAATAAAAGTTTTGTTTTTAGATGTTATAAGTCAAAATGAAGTGGGTTTTTCCTAAAAACAAGCTAAATAATGTGCCAATGGTCAAATAATCTTCTTTTTAGTTCGAAGTAAGTTTAATTTACTTCCCCCACTGGCAGATAATTTAGCTTGTTTTAAGGAAAAAGTTTTAAATCACAGAACAAGTTTTCCTTATATAATTATGTATAGTTTCATTTCTATTGATATTTTTTTCTTTATACTTTATCCTCTTTCTATTTCTGTATTTAGGATTGCAGAAAAGGAGTGTGTGAACAAGATGTCTCTTCACAATCTGGCCACGGTGTTTGGGCCGACCCTGTTACGACCTGCTGAGAAGGACAGCAAGATCCCCACTAACCCCACACAGCCTATCACGATGGGGGACAGCTGGTCTCTGGAAGTCATGTCACAGGTATGCTCTAATCCAGTTACACAATCAAACAATAAAGAAAAACTTCATTAATTGGCTATTTTTAGTAGGTTGGGGGAAAAAAAAGATTTTAAACTGATCAATTCCAGGGGTTTTCTAAATGTTTCTATGAAGCATAGTAGGGCTAGGTGAACGTCAGTTGACAGAAATGATTCTATATATTTTATCTGTAAACATACACGTACAGCTCAGTACTGTTTATACATGTTAGAGTAGCAAAAATACTGTGGCATGTTTGAGTAATAAAAAAAGATATGAAAGAGACTGACAGATACCTTTCTGTTGCACACAAGCAAACATCTATGCAGAAAGATATACCTTATCCTGCAAAAGCTGAATTTACAGCACTCTTGTGGCTTATTGGAATGTGAATGGGCAAAATACACTCTTACTTGTCTAAATGCTCATTTTACTGAGTGTTCATGTAAACAGTCAGTCAAGTCTAAAGTGAAAGCAAATCTGAGACATTACCTGTGCATAAGGTCTTAAAGCAACAACAGCACTATACACTGTATATCGACACACACACATTTTCACTGCATCCCAAATCGCGTACTTCCCTACTAAATAGTAATTTTTTGAAAAAACAGTAGATGAGAAGCTTCTGGAGAACTACTTTTACTTTTACACTATCCCATGATGCAACAGGAGAGAATTCATGAGTGCTTATTAAGCAATATAGGCCATGTGATAATGGTAAAATGGTGGACGTAGTACATCTAAATTCCCTTGATAGTATATAGAACGTACTTTTCGAATGTTCATACAGTAAATTCAAATCCAAATGTAGTATCTACATGAGTAGTATGCAATTTTGGATGCAGCTATAGATAAACACAGATTATATAATGTGTCCGTGACAGGGGGCTACTGTCTGTGACTGAAAAAAGCTTGCTTGTTTCATGAGATTGGTTCTGTTTTACTGTATTAAAGCACTTGTGTTCACTCATCATTTGTAGAAATTTCAGTAGCATTTGTATTAAATCTTCGAACTTTTTGTATTAGAAAGTTCACTGAATCAAATTTAGAATCAAATGAAAAATCGAACTGAATCAGGACATTTGAATCAAAACCCAGAACTACTATTTAGAGTTTAAAATCTGTGGATGATAGAAAATAATTTAAAGGGATAGTTCACCCAAAAATAATATCATCGTTTACTCACCCCTGACTTGTTCCAAACCAGTATTTTCCAAATATTTTGAAGAATGTTGGAAACCAGTAACTATTGACATCCATAGCAGGAAAACTAAATGCGATGAAAGTCAATGGTTACAGGCAAGGTGCGAATTACAGGGGGGTTTGGGGGGATTGATCCCCCTAATATTATATAATATAATCTAATTAATAATATTTGACCACCCCTATAATGGTTCATACCACTGTGAATGCATAGTCGTGTCAATCAGTCTGCGAGAAAAAAATCATTCAACAGTCTGAAACCTGCAGATCTAGAGCACCAAGACAAAGTAACTGTTCACAAGAAAAATATTTGTTTGTTTCTACATATAACCTAAAAGTAAAGTCAAACTAGATGTATAGTCTGACTTACAGTAACCTCAGAAGTAGCTAATCGGATACTGTAGGTCAGAATACACAAAATATCCCACAAAACACTGAAAAATATTAATAAATCAAATGTAATTTAAATAAATACATGCATTTGATTCACTGAAGGATGTTTTACAAAAACTAACATTACCAAAAAAGTTGACCCCTCTGATCATCAGTGTATAATTTGCACCCTCGTTACAGGTTTCCAACATTCTTTAGAATATCTTCTTTGGTGTTCAACAGAACAAAAAAAACAAACTGTTTTAGAAGTTAAAACAAGACAATGGTGTGTAAATTATGACAGAATTGTAATTTTTGGATGAACTACCCCTGTTGTTAGTTATAATAATAGAAAACACATACAAATACATGTTTTCAGACACACACACACACACACACACACACACACATATATATATATAATTCTATTTTTTCTATTGGGCAGGTGCAAGTTTTGCTGTATTTCCTCCAGCTGGAGACCATCCCGACCCCAGACAGTAAGAGACAGAGCATCCTGTTTTCCACAGAGGTCTAAAGGAGTGCTAATTTCCAATGTAAGTCTCACACCAGTGGGAGAGAAAGCGAGCGGGCGGGCATGTCCATCTACTGGACATAAGGGACACTGGAATGCACAAGAGCGACTCCTACTGGGCAAAAGCAGGAGGGCTTCGCCTTTTCGCGCATTTTCTAGCTGTCGCCACTAGAGGGCACTACAGTCCTTTTTATCCTTGAAGAACTCTACTTACTGGGAGCACATCTTGAATATTACTGAACCCTCCATATAAACCGCCTATGTTTCTCTGAACATCACAGTCCGTTCAGCACCTTTGCTCTTCGTTTTTGAGCATGTAACGGTCATTCATATCTGCTGGTGACAGTGAATTCTGTCTTTTCTGGCTTTTTTATGTTTGTCCTCTTTTCGTCAGTGCCCACAGGTAACGACGCTCTTGCTGGGCTGCTACAATTCAGTATCATACTTCAGGTTTTGGATCCTGTTATGCCATAGATAATTACATTGCAGTTCAACATAGTTCTTATAGCAGACTCTGTAAAAGTCAAATGGGTAGCTTCTTTTAGTGTTTGTCAGTCACTTAAAAGACTTGATTTAATAGGATTTCTGTGTAAAAGATGGTGTTCGGTTCAGTTATTGTCCGTGTTGATGTGATTCTAACATCAAGAAACAATCAAGTACAAATCTCACTCTTTTTTGGCTCTCTAACAAGCAATAGGATTCATCAAAAACATGTTTCATCATACTTTCGTAGTTTAGATCATATTTTTCACTCATATTTGAAGAGAGAGATAAACGTTCCAAACCAAAAGGGTCAATATATTTTTTGTTATTCTGATTTTTTCTAAGTAACACACACAGAATAATTATGATTATTTATTTGGGGACGAATATCAACATCAGTGTCTTTTTTCAAAGAACGTCTGACTTATCCGTGTTATGAAGTACTGTAGATTTCTTACATATCCTCTTATTTTTCCAGTCTTTTTGACTCCGTTCAGCGTTTGAAGATGTTCAGAGGATAGCACACAATGTTAGCGTTTTCCCTGCCGTATATCTAGTGTTGAGAGATGACCAAACGGAGAGCTTTTTTAGCATTTCCATCACATTAGCGCTCTCTCTCTAGGTTCACAGCACACTGTGGTTTATGTCTGGCTCACAACCATACAGCAGTGCCTCTCCGTCTCATCGTAAGACATCAAGGTAAGAAAACAACGCTGTATATAGCACAAACTGTCCTGTCAGATGGTTTCATGAAGGAACGTTTAATAACAAACACCCAGAATGATGCAGTACAGGAAAAGTACAGGTATTCTGTCTTTATAGTGTTAATTATAGCAGTAAAAATGAATGCTCTTAATTTTATTATTTCAGTTAAAGGTGCTTTAGTTCCTTAATTTAACATGCAGGCATGTTTTATTTTTGAAAAAGTTTTGTTTTTTTTAAGTTTGATGAGTGTTTTTTGTGTGTTTTTACGTTCAAACTAATTGTGGCTACTGTAGAAGGATTTTTGAAGACTGTGTCATATATATATATAAAAAAGGGGGTGCTGCGACTGAAAAGGAATTTCTGTCAATCTGTTAACATTGTGCGTTCCCATTATCGAAAACTATTCATCTCTTCTGTCCTGATTGTTGACATTCAATGTACATTTTCTGTATTGTGCACCTGTCCAAACTGAATTCAGCCTCACATGTGGGTTTCTTCTTCTTCTTCTTCTTCTTCTCGAGATGTCCCTGCTTTTCTTTTATGTAACTCTTAACATAAACTGTGATCTATTGCTGTCAGAAGGCATTAGGTGATTCAAAGCATTCCTGTTGTGTTAATTACATATTTAATGTGCTTATTTAGATTTTTGAATGTTGCTGGGTTAGGAATATTGGATATATGCTCCGGTTCATGATATCCGAGAAACAATTTCTTTGCACTGCACATAGTTTAAAGACTAATGTGATGACTTTTCTTAGATACGTAATGCAATTGTATCACACAATGTGAGAGACAACGTCTACAAACAGATTCATCACACTTTTTGAAAACTTTGAGGGATTTATTAACAGTTTTGAAGTGATTGGCACTGCTGTGTCATCCATTTGTAATGTTATGATGATTTATGTTGAGATCTTACCTTTAAACACATAAAGACATGCTGGACGGCCACTGGGACAGGCTATGGATGCTCTCCCCTTTTCCTCTTAAGGTTTTTGTCACTATTTATTCTTGCTAATATCTTAATGTTCTGGTTATAGGACTGTACAAATAGATAATGAATTCTGCAGACTGAAACGTTTGGAAGGCATTTGCGGCCTATGTTTATACACAAAATGTTGAATAAAACCTCCTGTATATGAATACCTCATGCTTCTTGTTTTTTGTTTTGTTGTTGTTTCCATGCAGCGTATGCATTTGTAATTGTAATATTTTAGATTTAAGGTGCACTGTAAAACCCAACAGTCAAATTTATCAAATGAAACGAGTGTGGTTAACTCAAAATTTACTGGAAGTTAATTCTACTCATTTGAAAAGAGTTTTGAACTCAGTGCTGAAGTTAAAAAGAGTTGAAAGTGTTAAAAGTCAAGGTGAAGCTGTTGATACTGTTTGTGGAGTTGTTTAATGATCCTCTGCTAAAATGTTGAGAAATTGAATGTTTTATTTCTTTTATGGCTTTGACTGAATCAGCTGTAGTTTTGTGTTTCTCTTCTGTGGTTCGGCCTATCAGCAGGTGTTCATTATTAATACTTAATCGACACTTACTTAATCACATTCTCATTACTTCAACTTAAATGGAGTAAGTTCACAGTACTCATATAGATTAGTTTTTGAACTTAAATGGTTTGTAGCAATTGGTTTGCTCAAACGGTTTGAGTTGCCTTAACTTACTCAATACTCAATTGGTTTGAGTTTGCTTCATTTATTGAGTTTTACTGTGGACAAATTGCTTCGTGTACTAAAATGAATTTAGTTCACAGTACCCATTACGTTAGTTTTTGGCCTTAAATGGTTTGTTGCAATTGGTTTCCTCAAATTGTACAGTGACATTTGTATGTTTCTTCTAAAGTTTTGTTGTTTATTTAAAATTATATTGTACCCAGATGAATTTTTGATGCTCATTTATGTTCAGTATTACTCAAAAGAAATATACATATATGTCCACGTGAGGGCAGCACAGTATTGCAATGTGTGTGACAAACGCTAAAGTGCAGGGCGTTTGGCACAGCGTACTTTTCTTTATGAGGCTTTTTTTTTTCTAAAAAAAAAAAAAAAAAAACTGCTTGAAAATGTTAGGGTTATCGCTGAAATAGTCTTTTATGAGATTTAACATTCTGACGGTAGGCAGAGGTCATCTTGAGGTAATACTCATTTAACTGTTAGCGTACAGGCTAATCATTTTGCATACAGTTTACACACACGCACACACACACACACACACACAAAATATTTATGTAACAAATCCTGTTTATCAAACATGGAGGATGGGGAAATTGTTTGGAGATTTCTGTGAAAAAAAAGTGGCGCGAAAATGCTTACATAGCCTATTACGTTAAATACATTGGCCTATATGCTACGGTTGTTATTAAATATTTATCCAGATACAGTAGGTCTATATTAAAAAATTTAAGTTAATGTCCATGTCCCATTTCTCGTTATTATTTAACCCTTTTGCACATTTCTCATCTTATCACAGAGACTTCACCCACAATGTCATAGTGTTATGTTCTTTAGCTTGCATGCCAGGAAAATGAACCAGGTTTTACAAATAAGTGAATAAAAACATGGTTATTGATATTAAGCCATATTACCACAAATACACTAGCCATAGATTGACCATGCTATTTATATAAAACTGTGGTATTGCAAATAGTATGCTAATCAATGCACACAAACTTTTAACTTCACGTTTACTATAATTAAACCATGGTCAATTGTTGGTAGAAGGTAGAATTTTTGGTCAAGGTAGAAAAGTGGCTCTGTCCATTGTAGATTATACTAAAAAAAACACTGAGATCACATGACTACTCAAAAACAACATTCTGAGGTTGTGAACTGTATCCAATAACACTGCAAATCCAGGAAAACAAATAAGGAACTATCACTGTCGAATGCTCAGGTTTTATTTAAACTGTTCCCCAGTCATGCAACCAATGTCCCAATTCTGTAACTCAATGTTTTCATTTGCTTATTTAAAATCAATAAGTCATCGGGGTGACATGAGGAAAGATGGCAGCTTCCTATGACAGCTGCGTAGTAGATTTATTTTTGGTGCATTATATTGAGTAGTGCTTTTGTGCAGTCCTCCAGTTGTCCGATAAGGAGCTCTGTTTCCTGTTCATACACTATGAGACTGAGCTTTGAGGCGCAGGAAGTATGGATTGAGTTAATATACAGTCTGATGTCCTGTCACAGAGCTGTTATGGAAGAAAGCGTTCCTATCATCTGTTTCTCTCTGATTATTCATGTCCACAGTTTTATCTTTCTCTTCCGGCTGTCGCTCCGCCCTCAGAAGCCCATGAAAGCTGTGACCGTTGCAGTGTGGACGGGGTCAGATAAGACCGTCCCGCTCCCATTACGGCCCTGCCTGCTCCAACAGGCCTGTTCCCTTCAGATTTAACCAACTCTTGTTCTGCTTCATTTCCATGTCTTCCCTTTTTTTACGCTCGCTGGCCTCTGATGTTTTCTTGTTCTGTTGCAGCTTTGTTGGTGTTTGTTGTTGTGTCTCAGGCAGTTTTGCTCTTGGCTGGTCATATAATTTGTTTTGGAAGTCTCATGTCTGGTATCTGTCAGTCATTTGGTATCACTGGTTTGCCATTGCTGCATGTGACCTGACACGTTTCCTGTGGCCGCTGCATGTGAGACAGATGTGTACTGTTTATAATCTAATGAGGGCAACATTTGTTTTGAGCTGTGTGTTGTAAACTCTCAGTTTTAAAAAAGAAGACAGATTCTAATGTGCAAATGTAGTGATTTATGGTGTTGTGATGTTTAAAATGCAATGCCCCGCTTATATATTATTAATTATAATCTTTTAATTGTATTTTATTGATATATGACTTTGTTTGACCAGGCAAAGGCAGTTCAGGTTGTCAAAATATAATACGGTGCCACTACTCTAAAATGTGTACATTCATTACTTCATAAATAAACAAACAAACAAACAAACAAACAAACAAATAAATAAATAAATAAATAAATAAATAAATAAATAAATAAATAAATAAATAAATAAGGGTGACACAGCGGCTTGGTGGTTGGCATTGTCACCTCACAGCAATAAGGTCACTGGTTCTTGTCCCGGCTGGGTCAGATGGACAGTCCACAGTCCAAAGACATGTGCTATAGGTGAACTGAATAAACTAAATTGGCTGTTGTGGAGGTGTATGAATTAGTGTGTTTGAATGTTTCCTAGTACTGGGTTGCATCTGGAAGGGCATCTGCTGTGTAAAACATATGCTGGATAAGTTGACGGTTCATTCCGCTGTGGTGACCCCTGATGAATAAAGTGACTAAGGAAAATGAATGTATGAATACACTGTTTTTAAATGAAAACATAATTAATACATTCATTATAATAATTTTTTAGGGGTTTTCACCTTTGTTGACAGAACAGTGGAGATTAACAGACAGGAAAGTATTGGGAGCAGAGAGAGGGGAAGGATTGGCAAAGGACCTTAAGCCAGGAATCGAACTCAGGTCGCTGCAAGCACTTGGGTGCTAAATGTCAACACACTAACCACTAGGCTATTGGTGCAACCATTCATTTTCTTTTCGGCTTAGTCCCTTTATTAATCAGGGGCTGCCACAGTGGAACGAACCACCAACTTATGCAGCATGTGTTTTATGGAGCGAATGCCCTTCCAGCACTGGGAAACACCCATACACTCTTGCATTCACACCCACTCATACACTACGGCCAATTCAGCTTATTCAATTCACCTATACCACATGTCTTTTGGACTTTGGGGGAAACCGGAGCACCCAGAGGAAACCCACGCAAACATAGGGAGAACATGCAAACTCCACACAGAAATGCCAACTGACCCAGCCGGGGCTCAAACCAGCGACCTTCTTGCTGTGAGGCGACAGCGCTATAATTAATTCATTATACTAAAAATACATAGTATTACACACACACACACACACAAATAATATTTAGAAATTATTTGGCCAAATAAATACAATAAGGCTTTTAAGTCACATCTATTAATGTAAGATATTTTTTATGGAAAGCAAAAATCTGCCATGAAATACAATATTTAAAATTAATATATATTTTTATATTTATTTATATTTATATATAATCATTTTTATGAAGACAAATGTAAATCGGTTCAACCCACCACTCTAAAAAAATCAGTAAATCAATTATTAAATCTTTTCTTTTGTACAAATAAATAAATCAAGATATTTTTATCAAGATATTTTGACCTTTTTATGACACGACATGACAGGTTCTTCCATAAAAAAGAATAATTATAAATGAATACATTTCTATATTTGTTCAAATAAATATGTGAGCGTATGAAAATGTTTTTTCATACAACTTTTCATGACATTTTCATTAAACAAACAGAAAGCTTTTTTGCAAATAGTATTTAAAAATTTTTAAAATCGTATAATCCAGGGGTGCCCAAAAATAACTTGAAAACATTGCTTTATATTAACTAATACAGTATATATTTTTTTACATTTAATAATGAATTTATTACAGTAAAATCAAATCAAATCTCATTTATAACAGAACAGTACCACTGTTTTTTTGTTCGCCCATGTCTCCTGCATAGTCCTCTATTTGTCGAGTGAAAGTATTTACATTTTTAAAAATCTGATTCATTTACATTTAATTGAAACATTTAATTTCAGTTTTTTTTTTTTTTTGTAGCTCAGCAATAATACAAGCACACAAAAAAATGCTACGTCAAATTAGAAACGACAATCTCTGTTAAAGGCATTCTCCCCAACCCTCTCCATCATTCTCAGATGGGATGGTGGGCCAAATTAAAGGTTACAATGGGCCAACTTTGACCCATGGGCCCTACTTTAGGCATCTCTGGTATTAACATAAAATGAATACAACAATTATTTCACCATGGCAAAGCTGCTGGAAACAAAATTGTTAGTTAAAATAAAAAAGTAGATGTTTTTTTTTATTTGTTTCTGTCACTATCCCCTCAAAATCATGTTTGTTTAATGATGAAACAGCATTGCACAAGGAAGAACTACCTCCATTCCTGCAACACAAGCATTCATTTGCTTCCCAGCATATATCTGCAGAGACTAAAAGCTACAGACACGTACATAATAATCCTCTGAGTGGATTTAAATAATGATTGGCCTTTATCTGGTGTGCCACTCTAATCTGTGTGGTTCGGGCTCTGCTGTGTCATCTTGGCGTGACGTTTCAGCTGTCTATCTGCATCTTCTCCTCATCTCCAAAGCCATAAAACTCACTGACAGGCCCTTTGTTTGAGACACGCCAGCAGCACTTTTAAATATGTTCACTGAGCTCTCGTAAGAAATAAACGCACATGTTAAAGACTGTGTGCATGACCGCATATGCAAGCAAAAATATCACTTGTAAATAGACTCTCGCACGATTTCCATATTGTAGGAAGACTTTAAAATAAATATTGTTTTTTTTTTTTTTTTGCTTCTGTAGCAAGTCGAAAGGTGCAACCGAACATGTTTTTAAGTAAATATGTTTTTCGACATGATTCGTTTGCATTTGTGTTTGGTACATTTGCAGTCATTAAATCTATTTATAGGGAATTTTAGGAGTGTTAAACTTCTTCAGAATATTAGACAAGAAAATTGTGAAAGCTTTAGTTTTCACATTAATGACATTTATTAATTAACTAATATTTTATTTGTCCAAATCAATAAAAAATAAAACATATTTACATTTTTTCACGACAAAGTGAGAAATGTCATTAATAAGTGTGTATAAACATAAATGAATGGTGTTTATTTAACTGTTAAAGGTTTTTAATCATGGTATTTTGACGATTTTTAAAGGCTTTTAAAGTCCAAGTCACCAAAGTCAAGTGCTGTGACTCCCCAAAAGTAATTTTATGTATTTTTATGTATTTATCTTTGCAGAAATACATAAATAAATACTTTTTGAATATATTTATGAATTATTCAACTGTAATATTTATACATTAAAACTTTTAAAAAGAGAATCCCCCCCCAAAAAAAATATATTTATTCATTATCTACTATTTTATTTGTCCAGATTAATATTAAAAATATAAATATATTCAGATTTTTTTTCATGAAAATAGAAAGAAATGTCAAGTGATGCATTCATCCCCTTCATTTAGTCAATTAATAAGTCTGTATATTAATAAATAATTTAACTATTACTAAACTAGAGTTTTAATTATAGTAATTTGACGTTTTTTATGACAATTCAAGTGCTTTGACTCCCCCAAAAGTAATATTTAATAATTTTTATGTATTGATCTTTGCAAAAATACTATACCAAATTGTTTCTGAATTTATTAATGAATTAATAAACTGTAATATGTATATGTTGAAAAGTTTTATTTGACAATTTTAGTTCTTAAACAAAATACATTGCTTGGTAAATGTTCAGTTGTGCTTTTATAGTCTATAAAACTATTTAGGAGATTTTGGGAATATTAAATTGGTGATGCATTTCTTCAGAATATAACAAAAGAAAAGTGTGAAAGTTTTATGTTTTCCTGCCAAAATTTTATTTATTAATTGTCTAATATTTTAATTGTCTAAGTGAATATTTATGATATAAATATATTCAGATTTTTTCATGAAATAGAAAGTAATGTCAAGTGATGCATTCATCTCCTTCATATAATGAATGAATAATTAGATAAATGTGGTTTATTAAACTAGTAATCTAGGTTTTTAATTATAGTATTTTCACGTTTTGTATGTCAGGGCAAGAAAAGTCAAGTGCTGTGACTCCCCCAAAAGTAATTCTTATGAATTTGTATGTTCTTACATTTGCAAAATGCAATAAATAAATACTTTCTGTATTTATTTCTGAGTTAATCAACTGTAATATGTATACTTTTAACATTTTTAGTTATATTAAAGTTATATTTATTATAAAATTTTAGTTACTAAACCGAATACATTGCTTGTTAAATGTCCAGTTGTACTTTTACAGTCTTTAAAAATATATCGATTTTGGGAATATTAAATTGCTGATGCATTGCTTTAGAAAATAATACAAGAAAATTGTGAAAGTTTTATGTTTTCCCCCAAAATTAGATTTATGAATTATCTAATATTTTATTTATGCAAATTAATATTTATAATATAAACATATTTTGATTTTTCCCTAACAAAGCAAGAAGTGATGCATCATCCTCTTCATATAGTGAATTAATAAGTCTGTATATTAATAAATAAATAAAAGCTATTTATTAAACGATTACTAATCTAGGATTGTAATTATAGTATTTTGATCTTTTTATGACAAGGCAAGAAATACAAGTGCTGTGACTCCCCCAAAAGTATTATTTATGAAGCTGTATGTATTTAGTTTTGCAAAAACACAATAATAAAATATTTGTGAATATATTTATGAATTAATCAACTGTAATATGTAAACTTTAAAACGTTTTATTTGACATTTTTACTGAATAAACCGAATGCATTACTTGTTAAATGTTCAGCTGTGCTTTTATAGTCTTTAAAACCTTTTTTAAATGCCAGATTTAAATTTATTTTGCCAAATTTTATTTTTGACTAGTTTCCTTCATGCTCTGCCATACAATCAGCCAGTTTAATAGAAAGCTCAAGTCTTTAGTCTCTAATGTGATCATTTTCATTTCTGATAGTCTTTCTGTGATAAGGCTTCTGCTTTCGCTCGCACAGTCACCTTCTGCTTTGCCTCAGGCCAGTGTGCAGTCACAGCGTTTTGCATATTTGCTCATTTGTTAAGCAAATCTCTCTCCTTCTATCTTTTTTTCTTCATCCCTCCCTGTTTTCTCCCTTTTGCTCTACCGCTGCATTTTGTAAACTTGTAAGGTGTTCTGACCCCTAATGAATGTTTCTGTGCATTTTCACGATGAATTTCTGTATTTGTAATGTTTTTGATGATGCTTTGGCTCTGTGTTTATGTGTTTTGTCAGAGTTTACAAATGTACACTATAGGTCAAATTTCTCTTTTTGCCTCCAGGCTTTAACAGCTTTTGGCAATGGATCCATTGAAGGTTTTTCTTTTAAATGGTGTTGTCCTGTCCACAATATCTGAGAGCACATCTCTTTGTTGTTCCTGACAATTCATTCTGAATCAACAAAAACAAAACAGCTGCAAAAGCAGAGTGAATTTAACATATGGTGCGTTAAAGTCATTGGAATAGATTCAAATCAAACATTAGACATGCATAACTGAATGTGTTTAGCATGATCTTGAAAGCCATTTCATTTCAAATTGTAAAAATACATGAAATCAGTTTTGTAGCCGTATGATTTGAGCTCAAGTAGAAATATCTTCTCAAAGATGACAAAAATATGCATAAGTTGTTGTAGATATTGCCGAAAAAGAAGCCAACGCATGACCACTGTAGACACACTGTAAAAACTGCTGGGTTCCACACATTTTCTATATGTCGTCAACACAAATCAATTAAGTTAACTTAATCGTTTTTACAAATTTAAGTGGATTGAGCATTAAACAATTAAGTTGTCCTTAAAAAAAACTTACGAATTGTGTTGATTTAACTTATTTTAAATAAGTAGTTTGAACAAGCAGCAAAATTCATTTTTTGAGTGTAGAAACTCCTTAAAACTGTTCTCAAACATCTTAAAATAATCCATATTAAATTTGCTATGGCAAATTAATGCTATTTTAAAAGAACTGATCTGTTAGAAACAAAATATATATTGAAAAATATATCATTTTTACTTTTATATATATTGCTAAATACTATTTAGCGGTGCACAGTGGGTAGCACGATCGCTTCCTTGCAAGAAGGTCGCTGGTTCGAGCCCTGGCTGGGTGAGTTGGCATTTCTGTGTGGAGTTTGCATGTTCTTCCCATGTTGGCGTGGGTTTCCTCCGGGTGCTCCAGTTTCACCCACAGTCCAAAGACATGCACTATAGGGGAATTGAATAAGCTAAATTGGCCGTGTATGAGTGTGCATGAGAGTGTATGGATGTTTCCCAGTGTTGGGTTGCGGCTGGAAGGGCATCCGCTGCGTAAAACATATCATGGATAAGTTGGCGGTTCATTCCACTGTGGCGACCCCTGATTAATAAAGGGACTAAGCCGAAAAGAAAATGAATGAATGTATGAACTATTTAGCTATATTTAATAGTATTATACCCATCTTACCCTCCTACTATCCATCTTTTCTAAACCGTCTACACTTGAGTAATTCAAACTGTTCTGAGACCCCTAGGGGACTGCAACGGAGTCTTGGGAGGTCTGTGGCAAAAAGCATTTGGATTCCTGGGATGTCCATGCATATTTGGGTGTCTGGTGCATCTTAAAGACTGAAAATCCCTGAAAAGGTCAATACTCTTAAATATAGTTTCTCTCTGTATTTCGATGCTATAGAACAGGGGTGGGGGCAAACTCAGTCCTGGAGGGCCGGTGTTCTGCATAGTTTAGCTCCAACAATAATTAAACACACCTGAACATGCTAATCAGTGTCTTCAAGATCACTAGAAATCTATAAGCAGGTGTGTTTGATTAGAGTTGGAGCTAAACTGTGCAGGACACCGGCCCTCCAGGACCAAGTTTGCCCACCCCTGCTATAGAAGACCCATTTTTTATTTCCAAAAGAACTTTTTCAGGGAACAATTCTTAAAAGTCATTTCTGTCTCTGTATAAAGGGCCATGGCTGTCGTCTCTTGACAATGAGCCCCCCAAAATGTGGAATTGTGGAATTATAGTCTACAAAAAATGAAGTTTGTGCAAATCCAGACAGAACAACTAGTGATGTATTTTAGCACACATCCGAAATCTGTCTCACAGTCAGAAATCAGCCATTACTAATTTGTGTTGCCAAATCTAGTAAAAAACAAAAAAGTTCATTTTAACCTGAAAAAAATCTAAATGATTTATATAGAAAACAATGCCAAAATATCACCAACCAACCACTCTTAATAACTTTACTTGATTGGTTTATGAGCCAAGCCCAAGGCATATACACTTATTATATGAAGTGAACATGGCAACACTGCACGCTAGCAACCACCACACACCTGTCTGTGGTTTAGTTCAAGTTGCACAACACCCAAATATATATATATATATATATATATATATATATATATATATATATATATTTGTTGCTTGTTCAAACTACTTATTTAAAACGACCTGAATCATCACAATTCTTGAGTTTTTTGGGTGGACAGCTTAATTGTTTTATGTTCAATCCACTTAAATTTGTAAAAACATTTAAGTTACAGTAACCTAATCAATTTGTGTTATATAACAAGGTTTTGGGCTAACACTTTATTTTGATGGTCCATTTGAGTATTAGTAGACTTTCTGCTTAATATCTACTGATACTGCTCCTTCAAAAGACATTTAACTATAAGACACTTTGCAAGTACATGTCAATTTACACTGACCCTAACCCTAACCCTAACCCCAGCCTAACAGTCTACTTATAATCTACTGAGAATTAGCTGGCATGTAGATGCAATGTTATTTAAATTCAACAAACAGACCATTAAAATAAAGTGTGACCAGTTTTGGTGCTGGATTTTTAAATTACTTTTGCTTACTTCTAGAGATTGCAGAGTGATTTAGGATATATAGTGAGTGATGTAGAAAATGATGGGAAATGATCCTGAATCTAGGATATGGTAAATGTTAAAGTGTGGATCCAAAATAGCACAAGTGGTCCTCGCCTGACCCCAAACTTACATTAATAATGGAAAACAGCCAAAAACAGCCACGGTCCAACTTCCACATGCATCACATGAGCAAAACGTGTCATTGTTTTCGACAGCCTCCATTTTCACAGTGCCCACTTCAACAGAAACAGTATTCCAAACACAGTAGGGTTTAAGATTTATCCACTATCGACATTGTTTTTGTAGTTTGAGCCAAAAAAGTTAAGAGTAAATAATGCATTTTGCTTCAGCTTATCTTATCTGCCACACCAGATCCTAAACATCACATTTTTACTAAGTTTCCTATAAAATGACAGTATATAGCAAAATAATGTTATGAAATACTACTATTAAATTGTTCTCACAGCTAAAAACAAACACATTTACATTTACATTTACATTTAGTCATTTAGCAGACGCTTTTATCCAAAGCGACTTACAAATGAGGACAAGGAAGCAAAACACAGCATTGTGATTCAGTTAAATTGCTAGTATAGTGACATTAAAGACATTTATAATGTAACAAGAGGTTTGTTTCCCCTAAAACCTTGCCTGGCAGGTGAGCAACTGACCCTGGCTTTATAACATATTTGAAGATGGCTTGAGCTGTCTCATTTAACATTAAATGTCAAGAAAACTGTTTCTATCTGCTTCTCCATAAAAAATAGGCCTGTACAGGATAAATTTGAGGTGCTGGTTAAAAATAAAGGTACTGAAGAAGTGAATGAATTTAAGTATCTTGGCTTAACTCTAGACATTAATTTAAAATTTGATACCCATGTTAAAAATATAAGTCAGAAGGTTAAGCCAAGTCCAAACTGTTTTCATTTTATTAGAAGATTTTTAACATATCAAACTGCAAAATTATGCATGCACACATGATACTCTCTTGACATATTGCATTACATCATGGTCACAAGCCTTTTTATCCACATTGAAGCCTATTGACTCGATATATAAACAAGCAGTTAAAATTGTGGACTTAAAACCTAAGCGATGGCATCATTGTGAAGTTTTCTGTAAACATAACCTTTTTAGTTGTTTTTTATGGATTTAATTATTGCTCCGCTGTAATTATTTTTTATTTATTTATTTATTTTTTATTAATTGTTAACGTACAGGCTGGTAAAAACTATATAATAAAATATATAAATTCAAATACCCCCACCCCTTCCCAATAACCTTTTTAGTTTTGATAGTTTTATTAGGGAAGGGGGAATGAAGAAAAGAGCAAATAAATGAAGAAAGGATTCAAGGAAGAACTGAACAAACTAAAGAAGGAAGGATGAAAGGAATGAATGAATAAATGAACAAAGGACCTATTGAAGATAGGAACAGAAATATGAACGAATGAATGAATGAGCGAACGAATGAAGGGAAGAACGAAGGAAGGAACAAATAAATAAAGGAACAGACGAACAAACGAATGAATGAAGGACAGAACAAACAAACAATAGAAGGAAGGTTGGAAGGGATGAACAAATATAGAAATATCACTAAATGCACTACAGAATGTTACGTTTACACATCCCTGCACAAATTGCATGTAAACTTTTTACAGCCCAATACTCACTATTCACTCCTCTTGAGTACTTTTATAAGGGCTACTTTTTACTCATACTTTGAATTATATTTACAACAGATACTTTTATTCTACTTGCACTACCTTTTTTGGCAAGTAATAGTACTTTTAATTGAGTATGATTTTTCAGTACTCTTTCCACCACTGAGTATAGCCTACAGTGTGCCATTAGATATAATCAAACTGCAGCAGCAGCTCCAAAAACCGGTTTGATTTTCATAATCAGAAAGTACTGTTAGTGCACTGTTGCATGAAGAGCCTACAGTTTTCTGATTTACAAAATCATGCAAAATCAATACACGCAGCAGAAAAAGAGGAAGTGGAACTCAGGTGTGCGCTTGCCCCTTAATTTCCCCTTTCTTCCTTCAAACCCAAACGCCACCCCACCCTCTCGTCCTAGTCCTAAAATCCTGTTTGCTCATACATTGTCTGTCAACCAAATCTGACTCCCTGAGCAGGATTGTGATTTGCTGTTGGATTGGCAGTCTTGTTCCAGGATGTTCTGCCTGTAACTGTCCTCCGTCTGACTCAGACCCATGTTGAGGTGTAATAAACAGAAGCATTTGCATAGGTGCCACAGATTTGTTTACCAACTGTACTAGAGAGTCACTGTTTCCACCCTGACGTGGACACTGATTTCTGTTCCTAACTTTTTTTTTCGGCAGGTGTGCAGGGCGCAGATGGGGAACAGGTCAACAGTGGAAGTGATGAGATTTCTGACCAACTTCTTCAGCTTTTTTACTTCGCAAGTTCCTCTTCGTGTTTTGCGATCGTCAGAGGTGTGTGATGTGTGTTTTATGCTGCAGTATACAGTGGTGACTGATTGTATTTTTCTAACTGTCTCTTTTGTTTGAGAGGGGCGGTGTGCGTAAAGCTGTGTCAGTAGGAATTTGTTTGGCAAAACAGCTTGAACTCAACTGATGGGAGTGACCTGAAAAGCAGACGTCTGTAAATCTCTGAGTTTTCAATTGTTTGCCCAACAAAAGACTAAGTTGGTCAAACTTTAATCTCGGGAATCATCTCATTCATAAATGTACAGTAAATGTTTTATTGTGTTGCCTTTCTACACCAAGCTCTGGCCTACAAGGTCCGTTCATTGAGCTGCAGTGAAGTTTACAAACCTGCCAGGCAAGAGATTTGCATGTAGAGTTCCAGGTACCTATTTGAATGAAGCTTTATCTCTAGTCACACCAGAGATTTCACACAGCCTCTGGCGGTGTGCAGAAGCATCGGCTGGGCCAACGGAACTGTGTATCCGGATCCTCGACAGGGCGGAGACACCAGAAGACAAACACTGCAAAGCCTTGTTTGCTGACTCTTCTCATTTTTCACTGTACCTGGACTGATTTTTTACACATTTACAGTACACACACCCCTCCCCCCTCATCTTCATCACGCAACTTGATTTAAAAAAGGAACTTTTATGAATTAGCAGTCAAGCGGTGTTTCAGACAGGACTATTTATTTAGCACATTAGTCACAAGAGTTTCTATAAATAACACAGGACAAAAAAGGTTCAATCTGAAAATAAACAGAATATTTTAATGCATTTAAAAAGAAATATGATTACAAATAACAGAAAAATCTTTGAAGTCCTTCATGGTGTACATTTGGATGACTTAATAGTTAAATTGACATTTATTGTGTATTTTCCTGGTCAGATTGTAGCTTTGATGAATTATTGGTCAGAATACAGACAATCAGTTTTAAGTCAGCTTAAAGCTCTGTAACTGGCATAGGGGTGAAATTAAGATTATTGTCCCATTTTATTATTTTAATGCCATGTTCTTTTGTCATTTTTATGACTCTACACTGTAAACCCTAGTAAGTTGAGACTACTCAAATAATTTGAGGAAAGTGATTCCCTCAGTTGATTTGAGTAATAGGAAATTGGCAACTCGATTAATTGAGTTGACCAAATGTGGTCTCTTCATTGAATTTACTTAAATGTTAAATTACAGATAACTTAAAATGGCTATTAGACTAAACTTCCAAATTTTTTAGCTTTTATATTCTTTACTTACTCCCAAGGCAGTTTATATCAAAGTTGATATTTAACCACACCTTGTTGGTGTTTTGTAACATCTAATTTTTACGCGGTGGGTCGTTAGCCCAACACTCATGCCACAACGTGGAGGACCAGTACATACACTACAGCTTACCCAATAGCGCATGTCTTTGGAATTGTGGGGAAACCAGAGCACCTGGAGGAAACCCACACGAACACATGCAAACTCCACACAGAAATGCCAACTGACCCAGCTGGGACTCGAACCAGCGATCTTCTTGCTGTTAGGCGACAGTGCTAACCACTAAGCCACCGTGTCGCCCCTGCGTGTATATTAATTAAGAAAATGTATATAAGCATTTAAATATCTACTTACTAATTTAACTTTTCTCTTTTGTCAGATGGGTTCAGGTAGAGCCTCTGTCCTGCTGCGCTTCAGCAAAATTCAGCATCACAAGCAAAATGACTACCTTGTGTCACATAACAAATATCGACCAATCAGCGCAGTTGTCAGGGCAGAATTTCAAGCGCAACTAATCATTTTAAACAGAGACACAGAAGTTTTTTGCTGCCTAAAGAGTAAGTTAAACACACCTGTTTAAGTTTTGATGCCAAAACTTGATATTTTAAGTAATGTTAAGTTATATTAACTTAATATTTTTAGTACAGACAACAGCAGGGTTTACAGTGTAGTTTTAAAGGGATTGGTCACCCAAAAATGGAAATTCTGTCATCATTTATTTTACTTCATGGGTTTTAAACCTTTAAGTGTTTCTTTCTTCTGTTGAACACAAAAGAAGATATTTTGAAGAATGCTGAATGATGGCACCCATTTATTCACCCAGTAGGACTTCCACAGTTGTAAAAAAAATAACTATGTCAGTCATTACCAGCATTTATTAAAGTATTTTTATATAAAATATCAAAATTACTTAAAAATCCCTTTAATTTGAGCTCTTTTTCCATTAACAATTTCATTTTATATTACCAACAACAGAGTGAGTAAACGATGATGGAATTTGACTTTTGTTTTGTGCGTTAACGATTCCTTAAACTCGAGTTTACTTAGAAACAATTTCCTATGAAACAGGAGCTTTTGCTTGCATATAACAGCCATCTGTCGCCTTCATTTCCCCCTCATTGTCCATCAACTTCTGTTATTTAAGGCTGTGCTGGCTCTCGTGATGTCTGCGAAGATCCACCTTCCTCTGAAAGCCTTTGGAGCAGATCTCACAGCCAAACGGCTTGAATCCGGTGTGTTTGCGGCTGTGCGTGATGAGGTTGGAGCTCTGGCTGAAGGCTTTGCCACACACCTGGCATTTGTGAGGTTTCTCACCTGCAAACAAACAACGTTCAACCTATTTTAAAACATGTAATGTACAGGGTTTAAAAATGCTTGAATATTATTCTACTGTTTTAAAGGTTTTAAAACTACTTGAAAATGTAATTGTGTTGCTTTCATTCTAATTTAACTTACTAAATAGTTAATTACATAGGTAACACTTTATTTTAAGTTACAGTTCATACTTATAACAAACCATTAACAGGCCCAATCCCAATTCTATTTTTGTACCCCTTCCCCTTCCCCATGGCACTTGAAACAGAGTGTGAAGGGGAAGGGCTTCAAAATGTACTCCTAAGAAACTGAACACCACTATAACACCTGCGCACATCATCATATGTCATCGTCGATCTCTTGCTTCATATGAGATTGACGATCACGACTGCTGTAGTGATTCCAGTTGCATTATTTTTTGGTGTTTATCTTCAGGAAATCACTGACGGCAACAATATCATGTTATCATAACGATATAATGTGGCAATAAGATCGTAACTGTACTGTGCATTTACACCGTGGCCATATTCACACAAAAACAACATTAGCATTATACCAGACACTGTAAAAAACTCATTCCCAGCCGGTAGACTTTTCTGACAGGGTATTTAAGTGTCATCGAGTGTCAGAACGTTGTGGGACTGCTGAACAGGAGTTATTATTTGGGAAGATAGATGGCGAAATTTTGCGGTTTTTATTTTAGCGTTTTTTTTTTAAAGCATGATGATAAAACATGAATACCGTCATGAATGTATTAAAACGTGAATTTTTGTTGTAAAAATTTGTAATAATGACAAAAAAATACTAATTTGTGGATCTCCTTACTTCTGTGTGCAGCCCTGCTGTTGTTGTAGCTGGTGTATTCTGGAAAATTTTCTTACCCCTTGGTTTCAAGTGTAGTCCTTAAAAATGCTCTGTTTCGAGGGCTATCTAGCCCTTTCCCTTAGCCCAAATAAGGGGTAGGGATAAGGGGAAGGGCTAGGGGGTAGTATTGTGATAAGGCTAAAGGCTTAGCTCAATTTACTGCTCATTAGCTGCTTATTAATAGTTAGTGAGATGCAAGTTTAGGTTTTGGGTAGGATTAGGGAGGTAGAACGAAATCATACTTTATAATAACTAATAAACAGTTTATTTTTTTATAATTATTTTTTCACCTTTAATGGATTGGAAAGTGTAGAGTATTAACAGGAAAACAGAGAGTGGGGAAGGATCAGCATAGGACTGCGAGGTGGGAATGAAACTCAGGTCACCGTGATCACCGAAGCGCGTGTGTCGACGCACTAACCACTACACCACTGGTGCTGACTAACAGCTTTTTATCTTAATAATAGATATTAAGCTTGTTGTTAATAGCATGAAATGGGACTTAAACTAAAGTGTTAACCATACCATAAAAATCTTTTTGCTTATGCATAAAATAAAAACCTTTAAGTTATTAAAATAAATATAAATTTAAATGACATTTAAGAGAGTGAATGAGAGTAATTCAATGTTGGGATTGGGGCAAACATGTCATCAAACTTTTTTCTTTAGAATACTATAGAAAGCAATGAATTATGCATGTAAGTATGTCATTTGACATGTAAAGTGCTGGTAAAAGTTGCACCTAAAAAGTGCCTAAATTAGACTTTAGAAAAGGTGTTCGGATCCTAAATTTAAAACCCCACGTTAACTAGGAAATCTTTGTTTAAAAAAACAGAACTGCTTGTAGCATAGATTTGCGTGCCACCCAGATTTGTTCTGTTTTCTAACACAGGAGTGGCTGTCTGCTACATGCAAAGTGAACTTTCCGAGAGGCTTCGGCAAAGCAGGAAGACCAGCTATGCAAATCAAGGCAGCATTTGTTTAATCTTCTTTTCTTGATTTATCTTTGGCGCTCTTGGAAACACACCCTCGAAAGCAAGCCAACTTCAGCATCTGAGTGAGGTGAACTTATCTGTTAAGCGTATACGGTTTTAATGATTTACATGGAATGAGTGCAGAGATAACATGCATTTCCAAATAATATGCAGAGAGTTTTTGGGAAACTGTTACTGAGGAGGCATTAAACCGCATGTGTGTTTGTGTGTAATTTGTTTTATCAGTGCCACCATCTCTTTTCAAGCACGACATGACAAACAAGCAGGCGTCTCACCTGTGTGGATGTAGGTGTGTTTCTTCATGTCGGATTTCTGATGGAAGCGTTTCCCGCAGTATTGACAGGGATATGGCCGTGTGTCTGAGTGGATCAGCAAGTGAGTGGACAAGGTCGAGGAGCGCTTGAAGGTTTTACCACACATTTTGCACTCAAAGCTTCTTTCCTGTAAACACAAAACAAAATTAGTTCTTTTATCCACCTTTGTCCTGCGCTCCATGATGCTTTGCGTGAAATATGGGAGTCACTTGTGTTAAACTGTAAGCAATCAGGGAAGTGTTTTAATTATGTTATTTTCTTCAAATATTTTTAAGTTATGAGTTTTAATCTACTAAAGTCATTCATTCGTTCATTTTCCTTCAGCTTAGTCACTTATTCATCAGGGCTCGCCACAATGGAATGAACCGGCAACTTATCCAGCATGTGTTGTACACAGCGGATGCCCTTCCAGCTGCAATCCAGTACTGGGAAACATCCATACACACTCACATTCTCACACATACACTGAGGCCAAATTCATTTATTCATTAATTTTCCTTCGTCTTAGTCACTTTATTCATCAGGGGTCGCCACAACAGAATGAACCGCCAATTTATCCAGCATATGTTTTACACAGCGGATGCCGTTCCAGCTGCAACCCAGTACTGGGAAACACACTACAGCAAATTTAGTTCATTCAATTTACCTATAGTGCATGTCTTTGGATTGGGGGGGAAACCGGAGCACCCGGAGGAAACCCACGTGTACACGGGGAGAACATGCAAACTCTACACAGAAATGCCAACTGACCCAGCCGGAGCTCGAACCAGCGACCTTCTTGCTCAAGCATACTTACAGTAAGTAACGTTGAATTAAATATCAAGTATACTTCATGTATTAAGTATTCTATGTACTATTGGTATACTTGGTAGTAAGTGTACTATTTGAATTACCACTTGGGACTAAATTTGTCCATATTTATGTTATATCAAAATATACTTTAAGTATATTACATGTGTTACAGTAGTAAACCTTAGGTGCACAGCTAGTCGACAACTAAATTTGTCATTTGTACTGGAAGTGTTAATTAATTATGTTTGTTAGTTATGGTGTCCTGCTCAGAATTTCCTGGTGAATAACTGGTGGTGTCAGGACTCGAACCTGCAATCTTTGGATCATAAGACTGACTCTCTATCCACTAGGTCACAAACTACTTATAGTTTTGTACTGCAATGGTTCCTAGTGTACTTTTAGTTAACTAGTGGTTTTTAGTGCTATACTGCAAGTATGTATAATATATATAGTATATATAAGCAATATCATTTTCACTAGGGTCATTTGTTATACACGACGAAGTGTGCAATTTGGAATAACCTGAAGCTATTATTGGACAAATTTGTACTCAAAAATAGTATATTTATTGCATTTATACACTTATAACACAAATAAAGTACACTTCAATATCAATAATCAAGTATCTAATAAACTTTCACAGGCATTTACCTAAAGTTGTTCCAATTAAGCAGATAAAAGAACACTAAATACACTAAAGGTTTTGAGTTACTATAATTTAATTACAAATAAATATACCCATATAAATAATTAGTATTTTTCCTAAGTAACATTAGATAGCAAAGTTAACAACTAGTCTGTCTGCAAGAATACATAGCATATTTGCTTTTTAGAGTAGACCTTAGTTTTACTTGATAACATGATAGCTAATGCGCTTGAATAAAAGTCCTTGAAGTGCTTCTTTTATTTTCGGTTGTAAGCCACTTTGGATTAAATTATAATAATAATATATTTTATTTAAAATGCACTTTTCTAAAACCCTAAGCGCAAAAAATATAGCATCTGCTAAAAGAATAGATGCAAATGATAAGTCTGAAGTTAACTGGGTTTGGTTTGTTCTCACCTGTGAGTGGACGTTCATATGTTGCTCTAGGCTGACTGCATGGCCGAAGCTCTTTCTGCAGATGCTGCATTCAAAAGGTCTTGTACCACTGTGAGAGCGGCGGACATGAACCTCCAGCCCATGAGGCGTGGAAAACACCTGAAGACCACACAAATCAACAAACACATTGACATTTATATCTGTGTGTGTGTGTGTGTGTGTGTGTGTGTGTGTGTGTGTGTGTGTGTGTGTGTGTGTGTGTGTGTGTGTGTGTGTGTGTGTGTGTGTGTGTGTGTGTGTACTTTATGTATGTTTGTGTGTGTGAACAGGGGCGGACTTAGTGATTTTGGGGCCCTAAGCAGTTTCAGGTATGGGGCCCTAGCATTGAAACTCAAAACACTTTCAAAACTCAAAAGATATTTTTTTCTCTAGGTTCAGTTTTTTTTTTTTTTTTTTTTTTTTTTTTTTTTGTTAAAAATATATTAAGTGGAACATTAATGTAAAATTAAATACACTAAATTCACAAATAAAAAAACAAGCTCACAAACTATGTACAGTTAATTAATTATACTTGTGATTAGATTTTAATATTTGCATGTGCGTACTGCAAGGAAATAACGTTCCACTATCCATTGGGGGCCCTGGTTTAGAAGAGAAGTAATAATGTTAAAATATTTATAGACAGATTTTAGGATGATTAATATAAGCTTCTTGGCATTGGTCGGGGCCCTAAGCGGCTGCTTACCTTGCTTACTGGTTAAGCCACACATGTGTGTAAATAACTTAAAAAAGGACATGTCTGTATATACATGTCAAATTTCATTCATTCATTCATTCATTCATTTTCTTTTTGGCTTAGACCCTTTATTAATGTGGGGTCACCACAGCAGAATGAACTGCCAACTTGTCCAGCATATGTTTTACGCATAGGATGCCCTTCCAGCTGCAACATATCTCTGGGAAACATCCATACACACTCATTCACACTCATATGAAAATAAAAATTATGCATAATAAATATATAAGAATTACATTTAAAAATGTATATTAAAAATTATAGTATGTCCTTCTTTATTTATTTAGATATGTAAATAAATGCAGTTAATATATTTCAGAAATAGTAAAAATATAATATAAAAACTACAAGGACATCAAAGTAAACTTCATATATATACATATATATATATATATATATATATATTCTTGGTATTTAAATTTATTTAGAAATGGTTATTTTTTTAGAAAATAATAATTCTATTGATATAAATGGTTTATATATACAGATGGTTGGTACCCTTCAATTTTGTCTAGGCCAGTTTATTAATTAGCTTTTCTTAATGCTTCTGTTGAACCACATTTTTATATAATATCTGATTTTCAAGAGTTTATTTTCAGTAAACTTTGATTTATCATTACTTTTTTCATTTTCAGGTTATATCAGTGACCACTGTAGTTTTACTTTACTCAATGAAAGGGGACCAACAATTTTGTCCACGTCTGTATGTGCACATAATGTATATATATATAACAATTGTAACAAGTATATCAAATAATCAGTTTATAACATATAGTACATAATACATTAATTGTAATAAATAATTAGTAAATATTTATAACAAAATAATTAGTATTAATGCACAGATACAGTGAAATATAAAGGGTACATTTTTAGCATAATTAAATATATTTTATTTCATTTATTTATATCTACGCTATTCTTAGAATAATCACTTTGTATTAATATCCAGATATCAAACGATTGTATTATTTATTTATAAAATCACCTGATTTGAATGTTATCATTTGATTAAATGGGCGTTATCAGTGAATATCAGCTGATAGATATGGGCCACTACAGGTCTTCTCTGCCATGTGTAATCATCCATCCACATGGTTAATCAGCTATACTAATAAAGAAGACTCCAGATCCAGTTCTGTTTTTACATTACTGTGACGGTTGGGTTTAGGGTTGGGGTAGGGGTACACGTTAATAAAATACAATTAATGGAAAATTGAATAAATAATATGAATAATTCTCCTTAACTTCCAGTTGCAGCCGTATGTAATCTATAGCTGATTAACCATGTGGATGGATGATTACAGCCTTCTGAGCCTACTAGTTAATAGTATAGTATCTGAGCCTACTGGCCCATATCTATTAGCTGATAACCACTGATAACACCCATTCAATCAAGTGATAATAAAAATAGGCAAAATGATTGTAGAAATACTAATCAAAGTAACTGTGTTCAATATCTGACCTTGTCACAGGTGATGCAGTGGTATGTGTTGGAGGAGGGTGAGTAGTGAGTGCTGCAGTCCAGCGGCTGTGGCTCTGTGCTCTGCTTCAGATGAGCTCCATACAGACTGCTGGCGTGATGGAGGAGAGACGGAGAAAAGCCCATATGTCTGAACTCCTGATATGAGGCCGGACCATGATCCCAGCCAAAAGAGCTCTTGTAGTATGGAGGAAACTCTGCCAGCTGAGGCTCTGATAGAGGTATGGTGGAAACATTGACATGACGAGTGTTATTATGTCTAAATCTACCCTACACATGCCACATGATACTTGACTTTGATTTCTTTATGGCAAGAGACTACAAGTGAATAGAGGTCACACATTATACTAATATGAACTAATAATGAACAATACTTGTACAGTATTTATCATTATTATAATCATTGTTCAGCATTTACTAATACATTATTCAACTCCAAAGTCATTGTTATTAATATTAGTATGCACTGAGTTAGCATGAACTAACAATTAACTATTGTTTTATGATCTAATGTTAACAAAGATACTGTAATAAATGCTTTAATCATTGTTTGTATTTGTTGGTAAATACAGTAACCAATGGAACTTTATGTAAAAGTTTTTAAGCTAATTCATAATTGCAAATATTTTTATTATGACAAGCTTTTTAAAATGTTGTTTAAATATGCAAATGAGGGGTTTCTTCATTAAAGATCTGCTAATTTGCATACATTTGTAGCACAAAAATCTGAACGGGTCAGTTTTATATTCTTGTTTCTCTTTTCAACATGCCGTTATTAAGAAAATACCACGAACAGCCAGAACAAAATATATTTTTTGCATTGAATTGTTGTAGAATAAAATGTTGTGTATATTCACTCAAATTGTGTACTGTATGAACAAATTCCTCTTAGAAAACCTTCTAAATCTACAAATCTACAGAGTGTACTGTAGATTTGCATACAACTATAAACTTTGTGCCTTAAGTGCTGCTGAAGTGGAGATTAATGGCTCGGTACAGTATAAAAAAGAACTCATTTCGAGAAAATAGCCTTGAACCAACCCAGGCTCATTCTGAAAATGCACCTCTATATACATTTCTGGAGACCATCAAATGCGTCTCAGGAGCTATGTTTTTTAGCAGTTTCTGTGTTCGCGAATCAACAAGAGGCCTCTGTGTACACGTTTTGAGATCTCAAATTTCTCTCGCGAGTGCCATTCGGGCCTGCTGTTTTCTCGAAAATCCACCAGAGACCGCTGTCGACTGACTGTTTGACTGACTGAATAACTGACTTACCGATTGACTGACCCACCCTCCTCCTTCCCTAAACCCAACCAATAGTATTTTAAAAAGCACAGATTGACCCACCCACCAACTTCCCTAAACCCAACCAACAATTTTAAAAAGCAATTCAGAAAAAGAAAAGCCCTCGTCGCATTTTATCACATTCTCACTCTGTTATTTACTTGTTTACTTTATTTTTTGGCTTCTGTTTTTGTCTTATCTGCTTTCTGGAACTGTTCTTCACCAAACTCAAACTCCGTCATTGCTGTCATCTCCTCTCTGCGTGTCAAGTCCACCAACGTACATGGCGAGCCAACTGGACAAACTGGTAACAGCCGGAAAACCGTCCATACGGAGGTAAGCGGTCAGCTGGTTAAGTAACGGCGTCATACCGCCGCATAGCGTTTGTTTTAAAAAATAAAATGCAGCCATACGTACTTGTGGCTACATAATTCACGATCTCCAGAAATGTATATAGTGCTACGTTTTCAGAATGAGCCTATGTTGCCTTTAAAAGTATGTATTGTAATTAAAATCTATAAAAACAAATAGATAAAGTGCGATAAAAAATACTTAAAGGTGTATTTTGCATGTTTCCTTACAATACACTAAAAAAACTAAAACTTTATGAAAAGTTTACACTGTAAAAATGATTAGTTACTTGAAAACAAAAGCCCTGTTGCCTTAAAAATGACAAGTTGGCTTTTCTTAAAAAACTTGGAATTGAGTTGACTTCTCTTAACTTTTATAGTTATGCACATAGTTAATTTACTTAATAGTTTTAAGGCAATGGCTTTACTAGATAGCTCTAGTGAATAGTTAGAGGGATAGTTCACCCAATTATTAAAATGTCATTATTTACTCACCCTTGTTTCAAACTATTATGAGTTTCTTTCTTCTGTTAAACACAATAGATGACAACTGGAAACCTGTTACCATTGACGTCCTTAGTATTTGTTTTTCTTACTATAGAATTCAATGGATACAAGTTTTTAGCATTCTTCAAAATATCTTCTTTTTTTGTTCAACAGAAAAAATATGTCATAAAGGTTTGGAACCACTTGAGGGAGAATAATTAATGAGTACATTTTAATTTGGGGGGTGAATTATCTATTTAAGTAGTCAGTTAACTGCTTTTTACAGTTTACAAAATCTTAAAAGTTGACAGGTTGCTTCAAAACAGTGTTCTTGCCAACAATATCTTAAAAATGTGCAAGATGTGATCCATGCCGATGCACAGACTCACCGGATATGTAAAAGGGGCGTCTGGTGGCGGCAGGCAGCTCGGGGAGTGATGGGATTGGGCAGTCAGGCTCTCGCTCACACTTGATGAAGTCATACGGGTCTCTGTGGGACGGACGGGTCACTGGATCTACCTGAGGCCGCTCTGGGGATTTACACTCTTTTGGTTCCAGAGGGACCAGCACTGGGACTAAGAGGTCACAATAACACCATTAAAAAATCAAGTCAGACAATTACTTTCATCAAAATAACCTACAGTGTCTCTAAAACCTTTATGAACACTTTATAGACACAACACTAAATGTTAGAATGTAGGTGTATTTAAAACTAAAAAACTAAACCAAATGGCATCTGATGCTGATTTTTTAAATTAAGTATCACTTTAGAATAAGGTTGTGTTACACTGTAAAAGATATCTGTTAATTAACAGTTTATGTCTGTATTTTGTGATTCAAATGTGTTTTCTGTTTATTTACAGTTGTGAATTGCATTATGGGATGTTGATCTCTGCTCTGTTGACGTTTGATGTTGAAAATTCAACTCTACAGCTTAACAAAGTGACTTTTATTGACATTTTAGTATGTATAATAAGTAATATAAAGAGAAATAAGTCTGTTAAATAACAGAAAATGTACTGGCAGTTTATTACAAGTTTTTTTTATTCTAATATACAACATCAACCCAGTAAATATGCCAATTTAAACTATTAAAAATGTTAATAAAAGTAACTTTTTCTAACTTTTCAAGGTTTAAAGTTGTTGGAAGAAAGGTCAAGGTCTCTTAATGCAATTCAAAAGCATAAATAAATATTTTTTAATTGTTAGTTAACATGAGCAAACAACGAACAATGCATTTATTACAGTAGTTATTAATCTTTACCATTAGTAAATGAAAATAAAGTCATTCATTGTTAGTTCATAATAACTCACAGTGCATTGTCTAATGCTAACAAGCATGAATTTTGATTTTAGTAATGCTTTAAAAAATGCATTGATAAACAAACTATGATTAATAAACATGCACAAGTATTGTTCAATCATAGTTGATGTTAGTAAATACATGAACTAATGACATTTTTTTGTAAAGTGTGGCTCCTTATGCTTATACAATTTCATTTTCCCAAATGAACACTAAAAGCAGTTATGAACCTGCGAATAAACCGTTCTCTTGTTTGAATAGGCCTGCACTGAATAGTTTGCATATTGGTATCATCCACCCTAACTGCTCCACAGATTACAGACGTCCATGCAGAACGACCTATTGAGCTAAACCTCCACAAACAGCACATACACGAGGCCCAGAAACACTGTCTAAAGTAAGCAGCTGTCAAGCTTTTGAGACGCAGCCCTAGAATCAAATAACAGTCAGCCTGAGGCTCAAGCACCATCCGCAAACATCAATCTGACAGGTGCTCAGCACATCAAATCTTTCATTTCCCTCTAAGAACACTATTGGAGGTTTGAGAATAAACGTAAAAAACAATTTGCAACAATTGTCTCGTGCAACATATGCCAAATGCTGAATTATAAATGCAATTACTTCAGCTGCTTGTTCAAACTACTTATTTAAAATGAGTTGAAACAACACAATTCTGATTTTTTTATTTGTACAACTTAATTGTTTTATGTTCAATCCACTTAAATTTGTAAAAATTGTAACTTAATCAATTTGTGTTGGGACATAATAAAGGAATTGTGTGGAACCCTGCATTTTTTACTATGTATGCTACACTGTAAATCCCAACAGTTAACTTTATCAAATGAAATGAGTGTAGTTAACTCAAAATTTACTATAAGTTAATTCTACTCATTTGAAGGTACAGTGTTGAAGGTACACTGTAAAAAATCCGGGGTTCCACACAATTCATTAAATTTGTCCAAACACAAATCGATTAAGTTAACTTAACACTTTTAACAAATTTATGTGGAATGAACAAAAGAAATTAGATTGTTCCAATGAAATCTCAAGAATTGTGTTGCTTCAACTCATTTTAAATTAGTTTGAACAAGTAAAAAAAAATTTGTGTAATGAGTTAATGAAATACCTCATTACTTCAACTTAAATGGAGTAAGTTTACAGTACTCATATAGATTAGTTTATTAACTCAAATGGTTTGTAGCAAACAGTTTCCTCAAACGGTTTGAGTTGACTTAACCTATTGGGTTTTACAGTACTCAGTAGGTTTGGGTTCTCTTCATTTATTGGGGTTTACTGTGCTCAAATTGCTTTGTTTACTCAATTGGATTAAGTTTACAGCACTCATTAGGATTCGTTTTTTTTTTTTTTTACTTAAATGGTTTGTTGCAATCGGTTTCCTCAAATGGTTTGAGTTACTTTACCTGAGTTTTACAGTGTATATCAACTTCTTAACAAACACTATATTAAAAATAAATTACTGGCTTTAGTTATTAGAAGAACATTTATTTTTATAATTGTTTTATAAAAATATATATTTTAGATGATCAAAACAGTGTTTAAACTAAGAAAAAAAGTTTAATTTAGTTATGAACATGAATACATTATTTCTGTTATTCTAACAAACTGGAAAAAATCTTTCATTCATTTATTAAAAAAATAGGCTAATGGTTCCACATCTAAATTTGATCACTTAAAAATAAATCATTTGCCTTAAACAATATTTTTTAAGTCCACACTGTAAAAAAAATCCTGGTTGCCTTAAATTTTTAAGCTGAATTAAATTAATCTTATGAGTCCATTGAACTTATATTATGTTAAACTGACTTAAAACGTTTGTGTAACTTCTAAAATTAAGTTAGAACATCATTAACTTAGTTCAATAAGTTACAATGACCTAAAAACATATGCTGTCAAGACTAATTGATCATCTTATTTTTTACAATGCATGAAAGTACAAAGCATATTGAGTTTAATACACATGCACTAACCTTAAAATTTTATATTGGTCAAAACAAATATTTCTTACTTGAGCTCTTAATCAAAACCATTTTGAACTTAAAATATATTATTTGAAAAATAAAACAAATAATATTAAACTAAAAGAGATTAAAATGAAAATGATACATTTTAATTGGATGAAGTTCTGTTTAATTTATTTTCAGTGTATTTCTGAACCAAACCAAAAATGTTTTTGCTGTGACATTCGTGTCAAAAACATATCGTTTGGAACTTTCATCTTTAAAATACAATTCAAATAGCAATATAATATATATTAGCAATAATAATAAAATGAATTAATAATATTTAAAAATACAACAACAACGATTAAGAATTTCAGTGTGAATTCTCCGTATAAATACTTACTTGTTTTGGTTTCTGATTCCGGGAGTTTCTGCGGAGCTTGTTCGGTGTCGTTTGGTCGATGCACATTATAAGACTTCTTACTTTTCACCAGAAACGACCGTGGCATGATTCCGTGATTCTGTTAAATGAGATTTGTTTAGTGAGATAGGCCTACTTTCGTTTATTGTTGTTGTTGTTATGATTCACGCATAAACTTGAACATGTTCGTAACTTCTCAAAACTTGTCCAACTAATTACAAATGCAATACAATGACATTGACATTTCTTTATAATTTATAGAAAAAGTTTGCTTTAAAGTGTTGGTCTTTATATATGTCTAAAAAAATTAAGCAAATAATAAAATTAACACTTACACAGTTATAATAGCCTACAATATTTGGCGGTGATATAATTCTTTTCAACTTTCGATAAAACTTCGCTCTGGTTTAAGACTTTTTAAAACATATTGTAGATAAAACATAACAAATTGTTTGTAATATATATATATATATATATATATATATATATATATATATATATATATATATATATATATATATATATATATATATATATATATATATATATATATATATATATATAATATCTACATAATACGAAAAACTACTTAAAACCTCTAAATTAATAGCTATAGCATAATTGCGTGGGGGAAAAGTTTACCTGAAATGTTGCAGTGTTTAAAGTCCTTTGATTGTTTGAGTGGCTTCGTGATGAAAAGTGCTGGGAAATCCGTTGTGATGTTTAGAAACTTAAGCACTGCATTGCTGTGAGTTGCTTGCGTTGAGTTTTTTTTTCAACTCCCCTCCCTGATTTTCAATCCGATAATTCTTGCGGTGGAATCTGACTGAGCTTTCGACCAATTACAGACGCAGAGCAGGTGCGACATTTGCCTACTAAACGCAAACTTAAACATCCTGGTATATAGGCGCTCTTTGACATTATGTTTTTAAGCAGCATATTAAAGATGTTTTAATAAAGAGCAATTATAAAAATGACAGTGTATTTGGACAAGCTATTTACATTAGTCTTATATATATATTTTTTACCTGCCTACATCTCAAAATTCTCTTACATGCGTTTGAAAATGTAATTAGTTAACAGAAAAATGCATCAGATATTTAGCCACACATTTATCTGCTGTCATTTTAATAATTCATCATCATAGTTAGTGGTCATCTGTTGACTTTTTAAGCTCTTTATTACAGCCAGCGGGCTTAAAACATAAAACCAATAAACCAGTGACACATTTGCTTGATCGTCCCTCAAAAACACACACCAAACCTGTAAAGTTGGTACCTCAGAATGTTTGCTTTCCAATATTTGCACAGTTGTGTTTTGGTTGCAGCCTTCGGCGTTTTATATGATATCTTTGATTATTAAAAGCACAGCTAAGTTATTAGCTAAAACTAAGCACTGGAAGAGCCTGAAATATTTGTTTATTGTCTGTAAATTCTTGCATGTTTTGCTTAGTGTTTAAAAAAGATTTAACGGAGATCGGTTTTATTATATATCAGCTCACCTTCACCTTGTGTTGCGCGTATTGAGAGATCGATTTAATGTAATGTATTTACGCCCCTGTGTGGACTGGTGGTGAACTGCTGATGTACAATAGCTATTTCTTTTTGATGGGTTGAGCTGTAGTCATTTTTTTCGTTTTCTTTTCTCTTTTTTCTTCTTTCTTTTACATTTCTTTTGCTTTTTATAAAAATAATGAACATTTTGCTGATGAGTCAAATTTTAATAAGATCCTTCGATTATTAATAATCGTTATTTTAAATGCTAGTTCGCTCAATGTGGCAAATTTGACGAACGCGTGGATTTAATGCTATATACAAGCTGATAGATTAAAGGCTCATAGATTGAGAGTCTTTACACAATATGATCTAGCGGGCTGTTATGAGCAGAGTGGCGCAGCGGAAGCGTGCTGGGCCCATAACCCAGAGGTCGATGGATCGAAACCATCCTCTGCTAGAAACGTTTTAATATATTTTTCTTATTGTTAATAATACGGTTTGTAATGTGTTGTAAATAAATGCGGCAACTTGTAATCTCGAAGGTACTGAAGCCTACATTGATACAACAAACAAGGTTACGACAGATTAAAATCGAAATAAACATTTGTTAATTAATTACGTTGCTTAAAATTCACCTAAGCAAAAGTCAAATAAAATATAAAAAACGTAAATTTATTTTCTTTTTAAAAAAATCTCTGGTTACATAAAACACATATTTTATTCAGTTTATGCAACATTAATTAATTATCTTTAAATATAAATTGTTGAAATTAAATGAAATTCATGTTAATTGTATTTAAATTTAGCTTAAAACACATATTTCATTAAGTTGATAATGCAAGATTTTTTATTAAGTAGTTTAACATGTGGAATTTATTGTAAACAAATATACACAAAGGAAAATAAACAAAGTGTTGATTTAAAACATTTTATTTTATTTAGTTGCAAGTGCAACGTTTGATTTTTTTTTTGTAGAAAAATAATAATGTAATATAAATGAGTAAAACAGACATTTTTAAAATACCAACTAACAAAAATTGCACCAAAAGGGCACAAAACATACTAAACCGAAAACTAAATGTAAATATAAATATAAAAACTTAACTTATTGTTAGTAGCTAAACCAAAGTCTATGGTTTAAGAACGCTAATAGAAAAATGTATAAAGCTACACAAACATATTTTTAAAAATCCTAACTGATAATAGCAATGGCATAAAAGCACTCAATAATTCTGAAAACAAAAATTAAATCCAAATTGAAATTAAAGTAATTTAAACATTACCAAAACAGGGTAAGAAAACCTTTATTAATAAGACTGAGAAAAAAAATTACACACATTGGCACACAATAAAACTAAAATGATATAATATTATCTAAACTATATTAACATCTCAGAGATACTAATTTCCTGAGGAAAAGGGAAGAAATCTTTGAAATGTAGGCTATTTAAATAGAGCTCAATGAGCCTGACGAACCTATAGAGGGCAATCTCCACTAAAAAGTGTCTTACCCACATTCAAACCGTTGTAGTTTATTTTTAGAATTTAAATATTCTCTCTCTCTCTCTCTCTCTCTCTCTCTCTCTCTCTCTCTCTCTCGCTCTCTCTCTCTCTCTCTCTCTCTGTCTCTCTCTCTCTCTCTCTCTCTCTCTCTCAAAAAAAGATGATATTTATATTTAATAATTAATTGAATATTATTATTCAGTATATCATATTATTATTCAATATATCATATTATTACTCAATATATCATATTATTACTCAATATATCATATTATTATTCAGTAAATAATATTATTCAACATATCATATTATTTAGTATATCATATTATTATTCAGTATATCATAATATTATTCAATATATCATATTATTACTCAATATATCATATTATTATTCAATATATCATATTATTATTCAGTAAATAATATTATTCAACATATCATATTATTCAGTATATCATATTATTATTCAGTATATCATATTATTATTCAATATATCATATTATTATTCAATATATCATATTATTATTCAGTAAATAATATTATTCAACATATCATATTATTTAGTATATCATATTATTATTCAGTATATCATATTATTATTTAGTATATCATATTATTATTCAGTATATCATATTATTATTCAGTATATCATATTATTATTCAATATATCATATTATTATTCAATATATCATATTATTATTCAATATATCATATTATTATTCAGTAAATAATATTATTCAACATATCATATTATTCAGTATATCATATTATTATTCAGTATATCATATTATTATTCAATATATCATATTATTATTCAATATATCATATTATTATTCAGTAAATAATATTATTCAACATATCATATTATTTAGTATATCATATTATTATTCAGTATATCATATTATTATTTAGTATATCATATTATTATTCAGTATATCATATTATTATTCAGTACATCATATTATTATTCAATATATCATATTATTATTCAATATATCATATTATTATTCAATATATCATATTATTATTCAGTATATCATATTATTATTCAATATATCATATTATTATTCAATATATCACATTATTATTCAGTATATCATATTATTATTCAGTAAATAATATTATTCAACATATCATATTATTTAGTATATCATATTATTATTCAGTATATCATAATATTATTCAATATATCATATTATTATTCAATATATCATATTATTACTCAATATATCATATTATTATTATTCAATATATCATATTATTATTCAAAATATCACATTATTATTCAATATATCATATTATTATTCAATATATCATATTATTATTATTCAATATATCATATTATTATTCAAAATATCACATTATTATTCAATATATCATATTATTATTCAAAATATCATATTATTATTCAATATATCATATTATTATTCAAAATATCACATTATTATTCAATATATCATATTATTATTCAATATATCACATTATTATTCAGTATATCATATTATTATTCAATATATCATATTATTACTCAATATATCATATTATTATTATTCAATATATCATATTATTACTCAATATATCACATTATTATCCAGTAAATCATATTATTATTCAGTATATCATATTATTATTCAATATATTATATTATTATTCAGTATATCATATTATTATTCAATATATCACATTATTATCCAGTAAATCATATTATTATTCAGTATATCATATTATTATTCAATATATTATATTATTATTCAGTATATCATATTATTATTCAATATATCACATTATTATTCAATATATTATATTATTATTCAGTATATCATATTATTATTCAATATATCACATTATTATCCAGTATATCATATTATTATTCAATATATCATATTATTATTCAGTATATCATATTATGATTTTTTTGGGGGGGGTTGCTAATATCATAACCTTAATTATTATTTTGTCTCATTACATGTTTACTAACATTGTGGGTCGCAGAAATGTAGAAATTTTCCCCATTTATCAAAATAAATTTCAATCATTCATATAAATTGTAAGAGAGCTTTTCATAAGCTGCAATTCGTCCTAACTCTGAGATCCAGTCGAAGATCAGAGGTCTACTGGAAGATTTCCAGTTTTTAACAATCACCCGTCTGCCTAGCATGATACAGCTCTGTATCCACTGTGATTCAGCTTTATTCATGTGGCTTAAGGGACATGGGTCAACAAGTTTATATAAGCTTGGGCAAAAGTCATACTGGGTCTGCGATATTTGTACAAGATATTTATGCACCTCTCTCCAAAAATGCTGGACTTCTGGGCATTGCCATAACACATGAAATAGGTCACCTGCGTCTTCTTGGCATCGCCAGCATTCTGGACTGTTTTTGAAACCTGCTCTGAACAGTCTCTTAGGAGTCCAATAAAATCTATGTAAAATTTTAAACTGTATAAGACGGGTTCTAACATCTCATTAATTTTAAATTCTCAGCAATTTTTCCCCAGTTCTCAAACACTGTACATTTAACAATCAATATTTTAGGATGAAACAGTAATAAAACAAGAATAATCAGTATATTTACAATGATTCAATTATAATAATCTAGATAGGCTCCACCTCTGCCTGGGCTCTCTCTGGCTCTCTCTGGGTTGCCAGTTCTGTCTGTGTCGGCCTGTCTCCACAGTCAGACTGTGAGCACCCATATTTGGTCATTGTTGTTCTTAATTTACTGTCCTTTACTGCACTCAGATATGTTGCTGTGGTATAATCTCTATTTAGGTTTAAATAACATTAAAGTTTACTTTGTTTTCCTGCTGCTCTTCAGATACTCTTCTTTTCATGCATTTATTATCTGATTGGGCTTAGTTTGTGGATGAGCATGTCCGTGTCCTGATGTTACCTGCTGGTAGTCATATTTGGTCGTATGTTGGTTTGTGTTTATAGCTTCAGGACGATTTGAATCAGGGGGCTTTTTTCAATATCCATTTCTTGGTTTTTGAGGGCTTTAAAATTATGAGAGTTGGGGTCACTCATTTTTATGTGTTTCCAAAATTTGACGGCTCGTTTCTTAATGCGCTTGAACAGAGGATACTGGCCTAATTTTGCCCTGCGTACTTTGCAGGGTGTGTTCCTCTGTACTCTGAGGATGTTCCTTCAGAACTCTGCATGTAGGCTTTCAATTGTATTTTTATCTCACTTATCAAACTCAATCACAAGTTCACAAGTTCAATCACTGACTGGGAAATTTTGAGCCAGATTCAAACTGAAATTTCTATTTGTGTTGGTTTTTTAATAGCGTAAAAGGCCCTTCTTGCTTTCTCTTTCAGTTCATTCACAGCCAAATTTAATTTTCCATTAGCACTTATTTACTCTCTCTTTCTCTCTCCCTCTCAATTCAATAATTGCTTTTTTGTCATTTGCCATATGTTTTGTCAAATGAATTGCCAAAGCATTTCTAAAGTTCACATTAAAAAGAACATATTATACATGTATATATATATATATATACATACATATATATATATATATATATATATATATATATATATATATATATATATATATATATATATATATATATATACAGTTGAAGTCAGAATTATTAGCCCCCTTTTGATTTTTTTTCAACACAGCAACAAACTAAATGGTAGTAAATAAATAAGTAGTTAATAAAATAATAATAATAAATAAATAAAAATACAAATCTCTCTCTCTCTTTCTCAAAAAGCAAGAGATGATAAGCATATAAAATTAGACATTAAGATGAAGTAACTGAAAGGAAGTATAATAACTTTGTGACACATTTGTGGCCTCACCTTCATGTGATTACATAACCAAAAGCGGATCAATGATGATCTCAGACCAATGAGTCTAAGACACAATTCAGTTTTATGAAGAAAACAAACAAACAAATGTAAGTTAAAGGTGGCTGAGAGATTTTTTTTTATCTCATTTACTTGACTTTTTATCACCATTGTTTGTGTATTTATATATTATAAAACCTAAATAGTTTAAAAGTCAATACTTGGATTTTAAAGTAGTTACATTGTCCCTTCATTTTTGTATGTATTGCAGTCTATATTCAAAATTTAAGTTGGTTTACTTTATTTTTCCTGACCATTTATCTTTATTTATTTGTTTATTTATTGGTCTGTTTATTTATTTAAATGTAGATACTTTATAACTCAATATTATATTTTAGGCTAGGCTACCTTTATTTTTCGTCATTTTGTATGTCTATGTAGCCTGTATATGTAGGGTGGCTTTATTTGCACTTTAAGATGACTTTCTTTTTGCTCACACTTTCATTCATTCATTCATTCATTCATTCATTCATTCATTCATTCATTCATTCATTCATTCATTCATTCATTCATTCATTCATTTATTCATTCATTATTTTTTGCCTGAATTTGGGGTTTAAATTTGTCTACTTCCGTTTTCCTTGCCCCTATTTATTAATTATTCACTAATGCATCAGCCTATATTTTTATTTTCTATGTTGTTTTCATTCATTCATTTATTCATTCATACATTAATTTATAATTTTTTGCGTGAATTTGGTGTTTAAATGTCTACTTCTGTTTTCCTTGCCCCTATTTATTAATTATTCACTAATGCATTAGCCTATATTTTTATTTTCTATGTTGTTTTCATTCATTCATTCATTCATTCATTCATTCATTCATTCATACATTAATTTATAATATTTCGCCTGAATTTGGTGTTTAAATGTCTACTTCCGTTTTACTCGACCCTATTTAGTAATTATTTACTAATACATTAGCCTATATTTTTATTTTCTATCTAGTTTTCATTCATTCATTCATTCACATTTTTTCCCTGAATTTGGTGTTTAAATGTCTACTTCTGTTTTTCTTGCCCCAATTTATTAATTATTTACTAATGCATTAACCTATATGTTTATTTTCTATCTAGTTTTCATTCATTCATTCATTCATTCATTCATTCATTCATTCATTCATTCATTCATTCATTCATTCATTCTTTTTTGCCTGAATTTGGTGTTTAAATGTCCACTTACGTTTTCCTCGCCCCTATTTAGTAATTATTTACTAATGCATTAGTCTATATTTTTATTTTCTATCTAGTTTTCATTCATTCATTCATTCATTCATTCATTCATTCATTATTTTTGCCTGAATTTGGTTTGAATGTCTACTCCCATTTTCCTCACCCCCATTTATGAATTATTTACTAATGCATTAGCCTATATTTTTATTTTCTATCTAGTTTTCATTCATTCATTCATTCATTCATTCATTCATTCATTCATTCATTCACTATTTTGTGCCTGAATTTGGTGTTTAAATGTCTACTTCTGTTTTCTCACCCCTACTTATTAATTATTTACTAATGCATTAGCACATATTTTTATTTTCTATCTAATCTTCATTAATTCATTCATTCATTCATTCATTCGTGTAGCCTATTGATAGAATGTTTCTCTGTATGATTCGAAATTATGTATTTAAGTGAAACTTAATTTGTGTTTTATTGCGTTTTATGTATTAATTCCATTAAGGACTACACAGTTAATATATAGTGTATTTTGGGCAAAAAACAGAAACTTTTAGCTGTTCCAATTCAGCGTGTATGCGCTCACCACCTGAGTCACGCGAAAGCCGCATTACAGAGCTCTGCATCCCTCCACCCTTCAGAAAAACAACTCAGGGCCTAACTGCAGGATCCTCTAAAACTTTCACACGTCAGTCCTGCTCTCGTCACAGGTCCCTGCATTCATAAAGTACGCTTGCAGGTCATTTCTAATAACATTCATTGAATATGTCTATGTTCCGCGTCCAGATACAGGCGTGTTTTTGAGCTTTCGGGGATTATTTCTCCTGTTCGTTCGCGGAAGGCGACCGCGCTGGGAGGGGTTGTGAGGTGTTCAAGATGGCGGCGCCCTGTGGAGTGCAGTTTCTCTAACAGGTAAACAGGTTTATTAAACGATATTTTTTAGGGTGATATTTTTACATCATCCACATTGACAGTCGGAATGTTAGATGTGCTTGCTTCTCAGTATTTTACGTGCATTATAAAGTTTCTCGGGCGTTATTTCTGATTTGCAGTAAGCTTGTCGATAATAAGGCTCACTTGCCTGGGACTGTCAGTGAAATAATAGTCCCCATTGAATGTAACAGTTTGAAACGAATCCTAACAAATCTCCCCGCACGCATGTAGGCGTTTAAGGGGGGAGTTGAAATGCATGCGGGGATGTTTGGTTTTTTCGGAGCGTTTTTTTGGAGACAGTCCCGCAGATTCTGGCCATTGTTCTCTTGCGCTGTTTACGCCAGTGGTCATTTCAACACACAGCTGCTGTCAGTGCATGCAGATCAAACCACAACATCTCTCTGCACATGCTTGCGCTGTTATTTTAGGACGTGCATTCGTTAAAATACAGACATATGTTTTTTGCTATTTGCTGTCTTTTACGCACACGAGACCGTATGCTTTTGAACAGAATTTGTTGTGTGCATGCAAATCATGCAATGCAGTCTCCAGCTCTTACTGTATGACCATTGCTTGCCTTTTATGTGTGTAAAGTCATTTAACTAGTTAGAATAACGTTTATTTTTGTGGATGAATTAAAATGTTTTTACATTGTAAATTGCATATAAAATAAATACTTTAATGTTTTAAAAAATGTTTTTAATGTCATGTTATAGTTAAAATAATCATATGCATGAGTATATAACATTATATAATAATGAAATAGCATGCTTATTCTGACTTGTGCTTAAGAAAAGTATGAGTTAACATGCTAAATTGTATAATGTTTAATAATTTTTAAATATTTCTTGCTTACAAGATAAGTGTAGTCTTGTAGTAGTTAAAAAAGATATCGCTAAAGTATAAAGATATAAACTACAAAATAATTACTTGTAAAATACAGTATTTCATTATGTCATGTAATAAAATATGCATGGCAAGATTTTATTTGTATGTATCTGTATAAACTATTGTTACACAGAGTTCCTTTTATTGGGCGTTTTCTATTAATCCTGACAAATAATGTTAATAATCATATTTGGTAACACTTTATTTTGATGGTTTACTTGAGTATTAGTTGACTGTCTGCTTAATATCTGCTGATACTGCTCTTTAAACTTTTTACTGACTTTAAGAAACATGTCAATTTACACTAACCCTAAACCCAACCTAACAGTCTACTTATAATCTAATGAGAATTAGTTGACATGTCGATGCAATGTAACTCAAATTCAACAAACTGACCATCAAAATAAAGTGTGACCTCATATTTTGCTATACAAAGTATTAAAATGTACAGTGTATAGTATATGAAAGTGGAAGACTAGCATTATTACACTTACACTCTCAGAAATAAATGTACAAAATCTGTTTCTGGGACAGTTATTTCAAAAACTAAACTGATTTTTTTGTTCCTTACAGGAACATAAAAGTACTTAAAATGTACAAATGTGTTTCTCATAGTACCTTAAATGTACAAAAGCGAACCTTAAAGGTACTAATGTCCACCTGTATAGTACAAAAGTATACTATTAGTGTCTGAACATGTGAATCTTGTATGCTTAAAAGAACACTTCACATTATTTTGGAAATAGACTCCTTGTACAACTCCACTTCAGTTTCAAAGTATAATGTTTTTATCTATTCAGCCAATCTCCGGGTCTGATGGGAGAACTTTTATCTTAGCTTAGCATAGATTATTGAATCGGATTTGACCATTAGCATCTTATTCAAAAAAGAGTTTTGATACTTTTCCTGTTTAAAGCTTGACTCTTCTATAGTTATATTGTGTACTAAGACTAACAGAGAATGAAAAGCTATTACGCAGTGCCTGAAAATAGTCCCCAGCTAGGTAACAGTTCTGCATAATATGATCACGTCTGCTGCAACCATGGTACAGCAGCAAGGTTTCATTATTATGCCGGATTGAGAGTATAGTTCTGGACGCAGAGAATAGCAACTTTTCATTTTCTGTCGGTCTTAGTACATGATAGGGATATATCTAACATTGCCATATTTTTTAATCTGCGATATATATTGCAATAGGAACACAATTGTACTAGATGAATAACTGAATAACTATTTGGAAAGAATTTAATCTATCATTTTAGATTGATTGGGGTGATTCTGTTGGGAAGTGCATTTGCATAAAATATAAGAAATAATCTACAAGCATAGACAAATTCAACAAAGGAAAGGACACAAATGAAATAAACAGCGTTCAATTGTTTTCCGAGAAGTTGAACAGTATTCAGTTGTACAGTAATTTAATTATCAAATATAAAATAATACTGCTTAATCTTCGTTATATAAACAGTTTAATTATTATTAATTTGTTAAACTTAAAAACGGTACAGTTTTTTAGGTGTGAATGCTTTTAAAGCCCTCACTCAGTCACTGGGACAGTACCTTTTCAAAAACTACATTTATTTTGTTCCTTACAGGTACATGATAGTACTTAAAAAATACAAATGTGTTCCTCATAGAACCATAAAGGTACAAAAGTGAACCTTAAAGGTACTAATGTTCACTTGTGTGGTACAAAAGTGAAGCTTTTAAAAAGGTACCACCACAGTGACAGATTTTGTACCTTTATTTCTGAGTGTGTAGACTTGATTCTTAAAAACTGTGACTTGATTTTGTATATAAGAAATGAAATTTCTTTGAGAAACTGAAAGCTTTAACACAAGTTCTTTAAGGAAGTTGTTTATGTGGCTCTAAACATGGCATATAAAGCTTCTTTGTGCTGTTAACAACCCTGTTTTCCAGTTGGCAGACACAGCCACAGTTCGTGAAGAGGTCGTCCAGAACTTCATCTTATTAGTGTGTTTTTCCCCCATGAGTGTGATACGTGCTTTTAGTTTGGGAGCTATGATTATGAAGTTAATCAATGAACGTCTTTGTATGGAACATTGAAGGGTCATTCTTGCAGTCACCTTTCCCTAGATGGTTGTCATCTTCCACTGAGTTATCCTTAGAGCAGTGGTTTGTGTTTTCTAGCAGCTGTTTGATATAATGAGGAGAAAGTGTCCACTTAGCAGTTGTTAGCTTCAGGTCTTGGGGACTCGCGTTACTCTCAAGATTAAGCTGGTTAAGATGTAGGTTAAGACCATAATCTGGAGTTGTTGATATGGAGATGTGCAAGCCTTTTTAGTGTTAAATGCTATGAAAAATATCTGTTATGTTCGGAAGTTGTTTTGCTAGTCTGTCTTCAGGTGTCAGCATCAGGTCAGTTGATTACTGTTATTTAATATTAATGTTGTATTGTATAGTTTATAGTTTTGAATTGTATAGTTTATATAGTATAGTTTATATATATTATTGTTCCATTATCAACAAACATTTACATTTCCATGAATGCTCATTTCATAAGTAAATTTTAAATGGGTTTGGGTTAAAAAAGTATTAAGGAAAACTATTACTTTTACTTTGAATGCGCTTGTAATAGTGTGCAAGATTTAAAATGAATGCTATACCACATCTCAGTGTCAACATTATTACATATTATTCCTATTGAAATGGAATGCGTATCAGTTATGATGAGCGTAAACAACCAACATTTTATTCAATCATTGGAAATAAACAAAATTGAACGATTTGCAAAAGGAGCTGCATTGAACCATATAAGGCCTTAAAAATGAAGATTTCAAAATATAAATTACTTATAAATTATTTAAAATCATCTTGAAATACCTTGCATACATTACAGGTATGTTAAATTATATAGCTGTTTTAAAATATTAGCCATGTTAATAAAGGCGTTTTAATTTTGCGTGCGTTGGCACACAAGCGTTGCCTTAGTGTCCCACCAGTGACGAAATACAGCCACATCGCACTGCTACGAGTATGATATTGCGTTTATACAACAGTTCGATGGCATAATCGTGTACATAAAAAAATCAAACACGGAGTCTCAAAATCCTTTTAAAGGAGGAACTACTTTCTTCTGCCATTCCTTTACATCTGCAGCTGACATCAGAACAGCAGGAACCGTTGCTACTTCATAAACATTACTTTAGAGCTAGTATTTGAATGATTCTCTAGCATAATATCTAAAGTGATGACAAAACAGCTGATTTTTGCTCACATTTTAAGATTTTAAGGCTGAACGGCATGAAATGCCATCTGTCTACAGAGATTTCCTAGTATTTCTCTGTTGCAATCAGGAGATCATAATAATTAACCCTGAAAAAACCAAAGCAAAGCAAACACCACCAGATTACTGTTGTGTTTATGATAAGGAAAAATGCTAAACAACGCGGCCATTTCTTCTTTCTTTTTGTTTATTTAACTAGTCTTCAGTAACGAAAACAGGAGACGCATTAGAAACAGGTGGCTATCTCCGGTTTTAAGACTTTAAGATGAGTCCCATCTCACACTCAACACACTACAATTACTATGGAATAAATACAGCACTGCAACATACAAAAGAAAGAGATCAACTTAGAAAGTCACTTACCAGTTTTGTAAGGGTTTGATCAGCTGTAGTTTAAAATTACACTGTATTTTTTCTCCTCTAAGGGCTTATTATGCAGTCTCTGTGGCCATCTTGTAGATGGTCAACGTTAACTGTCTTTGATCTGTTCGACGCACTGTTTCTCGGAAGTTATAAATATTTAAAAATAGGCACTATTCTTATAAATAAACTGTATAATTGTAATCTAAGAAACTACATTCTCGACTAAAAAAAGTACTTTATGTTGTCTAACAACTGCAATATTTGTCAAACTGTAGAGTGTCCTCTGCTTGTTGCTGTATGTGGGCGGAGTAATACACAAGTGTGAAGGGTAAAGAGGCTGGACGAGTGCTGTTACTGGCAGAATACTGCATATATATAGAATGTATAGAACCTATATACATGCACAGTTGAAGTCAGAATTATAGGCACGCAAACTTTGGAAGAAACATTTTTGAACCAACACCACTGACAGATATCATAACAAATATAGCTAACTTAATTATGTTGCATGTGTAATCTATTTTGACCAAATTTTTTCATCAGTTCCCTGGTTTCAGTGAACTGAATTCTTTTTTTGGCTTTCACTATGTGTTGATCTGGTGTTGTCAGGCTGGTGTGACAACTGACTTTTGTCATGTCTGTTTAAGAACAGGTCTGAACATGTAAATCTTGTATTCTAAAACCTTTTCCATTTAACCAATCTCCGGGTCTAGCAAGTGCACTTTTAGCTTAGCTTAGCATAGATAATTGAATCCGATTAGACCATTAGCATCTCATTGAAAAAAAAGAGTCTTGATAATGTTCCTTTTTAAAGCTTTACACTTCTATAGTTACGTTGTGTACTAAGACAGAGGGAAAATGAATAGTTGTTATTATATTATGCAGAACATGAAAAAAGTGGTCTTTTGCAGCCATGGTACAGCAGTAAAGTTTCTTGATTATCATAATGCCAAAATGAGAGCATAGTTTCTAGCCATATATCAGCCTAGAAAGTAGCAACTTTTCATTTTCTGATGGTCTTCGTCCACGATGTAACTATAGAAAAGTCAAGCTTTTAAACAGGGAAATTATCGAAACACATTTTTTGAGCAGGATGCTAATGGTCTTATCTGATTTAATGATCTATGCTAAGCTAAGCTAAAAGTGTTCCCAAACTGCTAAATGGTAATGTTTTATATGTTAATGTTAAACTCAAGGAGAGTTGTAAAATGAGCCTATGGGGTATATGCCGAAGCAGGCTAATAAGACTTTTAATTTGCCAGTAACCTGGGTTAATCGTTTCCGGTGAAGTGTATGCCAATGCAAAATCGGCGCGTTTAAGGTTTGTTTTCTTTAAAAATCAGCGATCTCCACTGGCTAAGTGATATCTGATATAAAGTGGGTCTCAGATTGTACAAGAAGCACTGCATTAAATAACATTTTTCCCCGCCATGTCTTTATAATATGAGCATTTATTTTACCCCAGTATATTCAATGGAGCTTCTGCGCTAGCCTGCCAATTCTGACAGGCGTGTGTGAGCAAACGGCTTTTTGTCTCGTTTTCCTCTTGAGCAACTAAATGAATGCCAAAGTCTGTTTAACTGATTGTATTTGAATGACATCACAACATCAATGCTGTAAAAAGAACCGTATAAAATGGAAAAAAACTTAACAGATAATAACAGTAACAATAACAATAACAGATCACCGGAAGCTTATCAGTATGGGAAACACACTAGCTCGGCATATACCCTATTTACCAAAGAGTGTTGTTTTAAAAAATGTTTGCGTGTCTTAAAACGTCCAAGCCTTTGATGTCAATGATATCAAGTGTACTTCATAATGGCACAATACAACTTTTTTGCACTCTCCAATGTTTTTCTCACTCTCGAATTGGAAAGTTTACTTAAACGCAGAAACTGCAAGATGTTCTCATGAATATTTCATTGAGACAAGCACATCTAGAAAAGTGAAGTGATGTAAGTCTTCAAATGTGTCTTGCAGTGGTGCCTGGGGACTGTTTTGACGGGAGGCCCAGGGACCCCTCCAGGCTGGACAGGACACGGGACGCTGTGAGCGTGACGTCTGAGAGACTGTTTGAGAGACCCTCCACACCGTCATGTCCAGGGAACAGCTGAACGTGGGGGATCTGCTTCCCCTGCTGGAGACCTCCGACCTCCGCCAGCTGAATGAGATCAAGGGCCTTATTAATGAACACCTCAACACAGGTGCAGACAGAACTGCCGCTCTATGTTTGCATGACTTGATTTATAGTAGGGCTGCACAATTTAATGCTTCAGAATGAACATCACAGTATGTCCATCTGCAAAAGTCACAGTGATCATACTGTATAGTATAGTAGGGCTGCACGATATTGGAAAAATCTGACATTGCGATATTTTGTTTTTCTGCTATATTTATTGTGACATGAACACAATTTCACCTTTTCATGGCTCGAATAGCTCCGTTTGTAAAGAAATCATTAATTTAGATTGAGAACGGTAATTTTGTACAGGTATGAATAGTGTATAAAGCATTAATAAACAAATAGTAAGCAAAAATAATTACAATAGAGCAAAGAAAAAAGTACAATAATTAATAATAAACAGGTACAGAAATTGAATAATTAAATATCATAGTAAAACAACACTGTGTTATCATCCGTGTATTAAAATTTCTGTCAAATTATTCTTCTTTAAAGTAACAAATGTTGTACTTTTTGTGCCCGAATGCTCTTGAAATGTCTTTAAAACACATGCCAGTGATAAACTTTCACTCTGTTATGGTTATATGGTGGTTTTGATCAATAATAATCCCAACTCAACTTTACATATCCTGCGATGTGACTTTTGCGGACACACACATTGCAATATATCGATGCTGAAATGATATATTGTGCAGCTGTAATATAGGTTACAACAAATAACAGTTCAGAATTTATGGATTAATAGCAAAGTATGATAATAGAGTCTGAGTTTATCATTTGCAGGTTGTTACTGTGTGAGCAAACTTTAGAGTATATACTTTAGAGCAGGGGTGTTCAAACTCGGTGTTGTCCTGCAAAGTTTAGTTCCAAGCCCAATCAGACACACCTGGGCTAGCTAATCAAGCTTTTGCTAGACCTTCTAGAAACATTCTTGCAGGTGTGTTGAGGCAAGATGGAGCTAAAATCTGTAGGACACCGGCCCTCCAGGACTGAGTTTGGGCACCTTTGCTTTTAGAGCATTGAGCTATGAAAAAAACAAAGATGTTTGTAGCTTTTTACAAAGTTTAAAGGGGTAAATCACCCAAAAATGAAAATTACCCTCATCTTTTTTAAACCTTGATGAGTTTCTTTTTTTCTGTTGAACGTAAAATAAGGCCCCCATTGACTTTCATAGTAGGAAAACAATTCCTATGGAAGTCAATGGGTGCCAGCTATCAGCATTTTTTGGATTTTTGTTTTGTGTTAAACAGAAAAAGAAACTCAAATAGGTTTTGAACAAGTGAAGGGTGAGGAAATGATTTTCAGTTTTAGGTGAACTGTCCCTTTAATTGCGTTTCATTTTGTAGAGTGAAGACTATGCAGCGTTTCTTAAAACATAACACATAAAGTACTGCTTATTTCATTTGGAACTTTTGCTGTATTGCATTATCTATGTTTGTAATTTGTGTATTATGCTATTATAGTTATACATCTGCATATAGCTGATGTAGCCCCCTAAAAAGTTGTTAAAAATCCAAACAGAGCTATTTCCATATAGAACTATTCAAATCTTCTGGTGAAATAGTTTTCCTATCACAACATTTTTAGTAGAAAAAATACCACAATGTCAGTTTTTTTTTCCCCAATATCATGCATCCCTAATTCCTTTAATTCTTTTGAATGTTTCATTGCATCATTTAATGTTGATTTGTGTTTTGCAGATCGAGGGTCCATGCTGCTGAATGGCTTGGTGGATTATTTCCTGGAGACCAACTCTGCCCAGACAGTGCACATCCTGTCCTCAGTGAGGGAGCCACATGATAAGGTGACTGATTGAACATAGATTCTCAGCGTTTTGTTCTAACACAATCTTAAACTTGCTTCACGGCAGTTTTAAGTGTGTTTAACTTGCAACAAAGTACTGAAAATGGAAAATTACAGTTGAAGGTAAAATTATTAGCCTCCTTGTGGAATTTTAATTTCAAAACATTTTTAAACATAATCATTTTAATATCTTATTTCAAGTTAATTATTTCTTTTGTCTTTGCCATGATGACAGTAATGAATATTAATATTAGTAGTTATTTTGCAAGATGCTAGTATTCAGCTTAAAGGGCAATTTAAAGGCCTAACTAGGTTTTTTAGGTTAATTCCCTATATTTATATATAGTGTTTTCTAGACACTCAAAGCACTTTACACATTGAGGGGAAACTCCTCATCCACCACCAGTGTGCAGCATCCACCTGGATGAAGCGACGGCAGTCATATTGCGCCAGACCGCACACCAGCTGATTGGTGGAGAGGAGACAGAGTGATGAAGCCAATTATGATATGCGAAAGGTTAGGAGGCCGTGATGGACAGAGGCCAGTGGGCAAATTTGGCCAGGATGCAGAATTTTTTTTTACTTACACTTTTTCGAAGTATATGCTGGGATTTTTATCGACCACAGAGAGTCCGAAAGACAGCCATTGGGACCTACACACACACACACCGCAGGTTGTGCACTCCCTGCTGGCCTCACTAACACCACTTCCGGCAGCAACCTAGCTTTCCCATGTGGTCTCCCATCCAGGTACTGACCAGGTGCAGCCCTGCTTAACTTCAATGGGCGACCATGTGAGAGTTGCAGAGAGCTAGCTAATGGCTGCTAGGTTAACTAGACAAGTTAGGTTAATTAAGCAAGTCATTTGGACAACAGTTGCTTGTTCTGTAGAAAATGTAAAAAATCTTATAATAGATTACAATTATTAAAAAAAATCTTATAAAAAAAAAAAGCCCTTTTCCAGTCAAACTAAAAGAATAAAACTTTCTCAATTTATTCAAGAGAATGGTCAGGCAAGCAACAGTCAACAAAGGGGCAAACAGGTATATGCAGATAATGCAGAGTTGTAAACAAATAACGGGCAAGTGGTCAGAAGGCAGACAGCAGACAAGAATAACAGTGAAACAAACAAAACAAAGCGAGAGTCAAAACCGGCAAGGAAAACGTGAAAATGAAAGTGAATATGAATTCAAATGTCACAGGAGTAATAATTTTAGTAATAATTAAAAGTAATAATTTTGCCTTCAACTGTGTACCTTAAGTTTAGCATGTAAACAACAGCAATTGTCAAAACCATCCATCTTCACAAATTAATTTTCGAATATTGTGTAGTTTCAGACTCCAAAAGGTTGATTCATGTGTAAATATAAATGTTAGTATTATAAATAATAATATAAAAATTATAATAAAGTAAATAATTCATAATAAAAAATAATTGTACAGTTTCATAATTCATCTTAATTATGGTTGCTTTTATTATTATCATTAATATTATTATTAGTAGTAGTAGTACATACTTTATTCTGGCCAATTTTTTGTAGATTTTTAAAACGATGTTTGTGGCTTGCTTAGCTATATTTTATTAGATTAGATTACCATTGAATTAGCTGATGCTTTGATCGTGTTTTTATATTAGCCAAGTTGCCCAAAAACAATAATGCATTAATTATTACTAATGATGCACATATATAAAACTGGCAATTTGAAGTTTTGGAACAGGTTCAATGGGCTATATGCACGCAGACTTTTAATTTTCTGCCAGGCAGCCCCAGGGTTTTTCCATTACAAAATTGTCATCGATCTTCACTGCCTGATAGATATACAATATGAAGTGGGTTACAGATCAGACAAGAAGCACTGCATTAAATTCCATCTCCCCCCCCATGTCTTTAAAACATGACAGTTTATTTTACCCCAGTATTTTCAATGGAATTTCTACGCTAGCCTGTTGCTACTGACTGGTTACAATGGTCTTGTATCCCTTTTTACTCTTGAACAACCAAATGGATGCTTAAGTCTATTTAACTGAATGTATTGTAATTACATTACAACATCAATGCTGTAAAAACAACCGTGTGAAATTGAAAATGGTCACATTAAGCTTTCACAGAAAGTTTATCATTGGCTTTAAACCTTTAGCTGTGCATAGAGCAGCAGTTATAATAAGTCTGGTTCATAATATGACTTGAATTTTTTTGGTCTCTTTCTCAGCACCTTTTTGATAAAATGAATGAATGCATGGCTAAAGCCCCCTGTCGCCTGCCCACCCTCACTCTCCTGGGGCACGTTGTTCGTAAGCAGCCATCTTGGATCCACAAGATCGCGCACTATCCGCTGCTGCTATCTCTCCTCAAATGCCTCAAGGTAAGCTTATAGTGTGAACTTTATCTGATTTGCTGTTTGGTATTAAGTGGATGATTTTTTGAGAGTTATAACACTTTGTTATAACTGCACACTATGAATTAGTATTAGTATGTATTAGACATTAGTATGCCGATCTTTCGTGGCTTAAGAGCAAGTGTATAATGTGCTAAATGATTGAATTTTTTGTAATTTAAGGATTTATGCTTCATTACTAACTTAAGTATTACATTATTTACAAACCTGTTTTGTAAGAGTTGTTGGTTTTTTAAGATAATTCAGAATGAGTAAAGCCCTGGTCAGATCACACAGTTTTTATTGTCGGTTACGAAAGTCACTATGTCAGATTATGTGATTTATTTATTTATTTATTTATTATTTTTTGATAAAATCTTGACTTGTCCTTGGTAACAAATGTGCCAGACTACACGTTCCTTCCTTCTACGACGAGCGTTATTTCCCAAAGCAGTCACAAGTGTTGCTATAACAATATTTGTTATCTCAATTTGAATTTTTTTTTATTTTTTTTTATCTCATGTCAATCTCAATAAACACTGATGCTTGCAGACAACTAATAACTACCTTATTTAAGTACATTCATTATGACATGGATGGCTCAAACTTATGATTCCTTTTTAATATTAAGATATTTTCTTTGAAATCTAAATGTATATTTTCCTGCCAGGGTTGCTTATTAAACAATCTCTCACCTGAACTTTCCGCAAGTGTGGAGAAAATGAAAGCACATGGCAGCAGCAATGAAAAATCAGATATAAAATATATTTATAAAATATATATTTAAAGACATAATCTTTAAAATAATGATATGTTATGAAATTAGCAAATATATGACAGGCTTGTGATACAGTCACAGTGGAGTATTCATTAAATCCTTATTTTCCACAGTGCGAAACAAATCATCAGCTCGTATAGTTGTGTAGTGGAGGGTACAAAAATATAATTTGTATATTTTTCTTGGAAAAAAAATCATTTTGAAACAAATTTCATTTGCTATAATTTTATCTTAATTTTAATGTATCTTTTGTTAATCAGTTATCTATAAACAAGAATAACAAATAACATTTTGCGGTAAAGCTCTTCAAAACAAGTGCGCTATATGCACCAAAACACAAATTGCTATGAGATTGTGTTGGTTTGTTAAATAAAATAATATTCTAGCCTAAATAAAATTAAATTGAAATATTTCAGAGAAGCCTATATTAAACTGTTTTCACTATTAATGACAAATTTGAATAAGCAGGAAATGCTTTTGCAATGTATTCGCGGCACTGAACATGTTTCCAGATGACCTCAGAAGAACAAACTCTGTTGGAAGGATGAGAGAACTCAAAAACTCGTTGTGAAAATGGAGATGTTTGCATATTTGCACCAGTCTGTCAGATGGAATTGCTTAAAACATTTTATTATCTTAGAAAAGGTAGTTAAAGATTGCATAACTTGATCCTATCCACCCGTGACCAACCCATAAGTAAATATGCAGTCTATTTTTTGATCACCTGACCAGCGCATTAAGGCAGCACCCACTGATATAACCGAGAACTGATGTGCTCCTGTTTCACAGTGTCACCCACATGACAGAACTCCTCGTGAAGAACGAAAAAAAAATTAAACATGCTAGACCTTCTATTAATAACCTATTCAACTGAACATTTATACAGCTTATATTCCAAACATGAGGTAATAGTTACTCTCTGTGTTAACAAATGGTTTATTAACACAAATTCCTAACGTAACCTAATCTAAAGTAAGGACTATTTATGCTTTGAAATCCCTTATAAATGACAATTAAAGGGGACCTATTATGCCCCCTTCTACATGATGTAAAATTAATCTCTGATGTCCCTAGAGTGTTTATGTGAAGTTTCATCTCAAAGTACTTTACAAATAACCTTTTATAACTCTTTGAAACTGCCCCTTTTGGCTTTGATCCTAATTGTGCCATTTTAGAGACTGTCGCTTTAAATTCAAATGAGATTCAAAAGAGGGCGGAGCTACAAATGCTTGTGCGTTAGCATATTGGCAGATAAAAGAAAACATGACTAATGTTAAAAATGTTTAAATAAGTGGTTCAGAACAAGGTAGTCTATAAAGACCACAGTTTTCAGTTGTGCATCCTAAAAACTCCAAATTTTATAATGCCTCTTTAGTCACTTTTAGACATTATCTTCGGCCTGTATGGCATGAAAACTCTAATGGCGGATGGTGACTTCTCACTCAGGGCTGTTTATGTTAACGAAGGAGAGATTGTCACTAATGGAAGGGACTGTCCCCTCTGATGACATGTACAAAGGGAGAATGGCAATCAAAGTGTTTCTGCAGACTGTTTTTATTAAGTGTGATTATAAAAAAATAGAATTTTTTTTTATTAGAGGCTGGCTAAATTCACAGAAGGTTGCCACACAACTAAGTTATAAAAATGATTTTTGCTTAAAAAGTCCCCTTTAAATATTCCAAACATAAAAGAGAAATGAACAACAGTGATTTGGAACAAAGAATATTCATTTCAAGACACAAAAATTAAGCAAAGTATGAAAGTATAATCAATGAGCACATTATATATGTTCTCATATGATGTGTCTGATGTGAGCATCCGTGGAGTTGCTTTTTAGCGTTTGGGCTTTCAGCAGTGACATTTACATTACACTGAACTAAGCTGAACTGTGAAAACTGGACTCAAGCAGTTTTGATTTGCTAGAACTTCATCTATGTTTGGCTGCTTTGACAATCTACATTGTAAAAAGCTCCATGACACTAAAGATCAATTGAATAAAAATCTATTAATGTAGACTTATTGATTAACAAATGATAAATTCATTTGTTAATGTATAATAAATGATTCGTAGTGTGCAGTTCTAATAAATTGTTGTACATTTTTGTACTGTAATTGTAACATACACATATGATATTTGATGTTTTACAGACAGACACAGATGTTGTGGTTTTGATAACTGGAGTCCTGGTGCTCATCACACTTTTACCCATGATTCCTCAAGCTGGCAAGCAACATCTCTATGAGTTTTTTGATATCTTTGGACGTCTGGCGTCTTGGAACCTAAGAAACCCAGGTATGAATGAATTGCTTAGTATGACGCAGATATATACAATTTTTTTTCTCTGAGGTACATTTTGTTTAAAAAAGTTTCTGCTTTGGTTTAATCTTCTAGTGAAATTAGAAAAGTAAGTATGAGGCCTCATAATATTTAGATTATATGTTAACTAGCTGTGTGATCTCTGCTGACAGGACACGTACCGGAGGTTTATCTCATCCATCTGCACGCAAGCGTTTATTCACTCTTCCACCGGCTGTATGGGATGTACCCCTGCAATTTTGTTTCATACCTTCGCTCCCATTACAGTATGAAGGAGAACATGGATACTTTTGAGGAGGTGGTCAAGGTGAGCTGGCAGTCACGGTTGCTTTTGCAGGAGGTTTTTCAAATACATGAGATTTAATACTTCGGTTACTTTATTTTAAGGTATTTATTTTAAACTACGCTTTATTTAAAATTTTAGCATTGTTGCTTATCCTGTTTTTTTTCCCCTCTCAAATGCCTGGATGATTTTCATTTCCTGTTGCTTTTACTGCTCAAAAACAAAGTATTATGTGTGCATATCATACCTACAGGGTTTGGCATTAACACCCTCCAAATGCTGGTAGATTTCACCTGTGGCTGGTTACACAGACACCCCCACTAGCCACATTAAATAATTTTTAAATTGCCAGTGCTGCCTTATCACTAAAGAGTAGAATTTTAGTTTAAGATCGTTTGTCAATATGCGTGCAAATGCTATCTTAGAATTCGAGAAGCAGCATGAGCAAAAGAAAGCAGGTGAATACCGAATGAGAGGATGATCAGGTGCACGGTGAGACACAGGCAATCCCCGCTCACTGACAACAGCTTTAATAGGAGATTAACTCCATTTATCTATAGTATAGTAACTGGTGCTCTGAGACCTTTAGCCTGGACAGACTACTATGTATAGTTCTAGATACATGAGAATAATTTTTTTTTAAATGTTAATTGTTTTTTAAGAACATTTTTGTTGAATTAAAAGTTATATTTTGTTTGTTTTGACCCATTATTTGAAATCTGTGCCAAGCAAATAATTTAGTTTGGTGTGGCCAGAGAAAATAAAGGTAAATCCTTAGTGTTGAGCCCTAAAAAGTCTAATAAAACTTGCAATGCGACACTCTGAAACCACAAACCATTTGCTCATGCTCATTGAGCAATGGCACAACACACAAAAAAGTTAAATGACCGAGGAGGCTTGTGGAAATAACATAACATCTAAATCAAGTAATTTTAACATGCCAAAGTCTAATGTATGCTTATAAAATACATTTAACTAGTGGTTGACCGATATATCCCAACAACACAATTGTGGCTAGTGAAAATGGCAAGTGGCGTTGAAAAACTACTAGCCACAGTGACTGGTGATCAAAAAAAGTTAAAATCAAGCCCTGCATACCTATAACTTTAAGTTGAACAATTCTATTGATTCCTTAAAGGGATTAATAAAGTTATATTACTGTATGTAATGTAATCAGCCAATAGTTTTAACCAATTACTCATGCATATTTATATAAAAAACAATACCATGATCCAGTACCTAATTGTGCTCATTTCTTCATTCATACTTTTAGATTACCTTTGTTATGTTTTCTAGCTATTTGAATTTTTCAATATGTATAGGTAAAATACTCAAAAATACAACACACAGACACACACATATAATATAACGTATAAACATGTAACAAACTATACAAATTATTATGCAAATGCAATTGCGATTTCTACAATTATTATTATTATTATATATTTTAGTATTTTTGCAATGGCAAAGAAGTGTTGTCTAAAGCCATTACTCTAGTTTTCAGTGTCCCATGATTCATCAGATGCACTGTAATGAACTGTAGTGAATAATAGAGTTGTAGTTATGGTGCATCCATAATCAATAAATATTAAGCTCCAGAAATGACAAATTATTGCTTGAAATTTACTTATGCATTAATTGCTATTGTTTATTAGTCATGGTGTCATATCAGTCAAATATAACTGATGGCATTTGTGTCTGTGCTCATAATGCAGCCCATGCTTGAACATGTCAGAATACATCCTGAATTAGTGACCGGAACCAAGGACCATGAGCTTGACCCCAGCCGGTGAGACATTACTAACTCATGCCACTCATTGCAATACATAAACCACAGTCATCAGCTTTTATCCCTCATTTGGTTTCTTTTCTCCAAAGGTGGAAGAGATTCGAAATCCACGATATAGTTATCGAGTGTGCCAAAGTCTCTCTGGACCCAAAAGAGGCGTCCTGTGAAGAGGGCTATGCCAGCATGCCTGAGCATTTCTGTGCTCATCTACAACAACGTCCGGCTGATTGCACTGCCAGTCCGTATGGTGACTTCCACAGTAGCTACGGTAACAGACTCTTCCTGTCTCAAAATTGGCATATAGCAAAATAGCAGTGATTCTAGCCTTAATTCATCATAAGTGATTATGGGTTAGGACAGTAGGTAGTCTTTTCTTGCTGTTTTAACTACTGGTTGACCGATATATTACCAAGGCAGGTTTATCGGCCGATATTTGTCATTTTTCAAATATCGGCATCAGCCAATACATTTTTTCGTTTGGCTGACTTTTCTGAAGTATGCTTATGTTTGCTTTAGGCCTAATTTTTTGATCATTTTTCAAATGATTTACAATTTAATTATTATTTAATTATTTTTGTTGAACTTAAATGTAATTTTCCATTACAATAAATAAACTGATAGCTGTTAAATATCGGCTGTTGGCTGACCTACTTTCGTTCAAATAACCCATATCAGTTGATCAATATTTTTAACATGATTGCACTATGTAAGCAATCTGATGAAATGGGTTTTCAACTAGTTTTGGAAGTGGCCATAATATGTCAAGCTCAGAACAATTTGGAGCATATTTACACTAGTATTTTGCATTGTTTTTTATTTGATTGAATTCAATGCTAATACAAAAGGACCAAGTTCTTCCTGACACATTCTTGATCTTCATTAATAATAAAATTAATCTACTCTTTTCTGTTGTTGTGATCATGATCATGAGGATTACAATACAAAATTGGTGCTTTTTGACAACTCATAACTTGGCACTGCACAGCATCTTGTCCTCAGAGCCATCTTTATCATTTGATTTCTGTGTAGATTTGTTTTTGCCTCTTGTTTATCATCTCGTGTACATATCTTTGTGCAAGGCTATGCAGGCAGTGATTTAGAAGCAGGTGTTAATCTTCATCAGCTGATGTGCTGCTTTGACACCCTATTAAGTAATAAAGTGGCACATTCCTCAAGTCATTTTGGTAGACTGGCTTCAGTAAAAGCTTTTTTTAGACTGAGTCAGAAGGTTTTGAGTTCTGAAACATAGAGGATGTTTTTATAGTACAATGACCTCTGTCAAAAGTGTAGGGATATTTTACAGTTTGAACCCAAAAATGACCAGTCTGTATGATGAAGAAGATCCGGAGTCAGAGATTCAATTAAAAAGAAAGTTTACTGAAGATAGTTTGCAGTTTCTTCAGCAGAAGCCTGCTTCAACACTCGCAAATGAGTTCCTAGGCCGCTCTGCTTGCAGTCTCAAAACATCAACAGTTATACTCCGACATCACGTCATTAACTGTGTCATACATATAGATGTTTAAACCTGATTGGTTAAAGCACAGATAGACTAGGAAAATTTTCACATGGGTGTGTGTGTACAATTCTGAACAATATCTCAATATCTCAAGTATACAAATGTCAGACAGCCACTAGGATGTTCAGAGCTGACCCCATACCTTTGAAAGGACCCACAATCAAATAGAACACACACACTCAATGTACAATCATACCCAAGGCTGAGTGTACTCTCAGCCATCTTTATCAAAACTGTTTAAAAAAACGGTATAATCTACATCCAAACTGGCAGCTTACATACAAAGGAATTAACTTTAAGATATTTAACACATGGAAACCGTTGTTTCCAATTCTTCAAGAGTCCAGATCCACTCAGAGGTTTTCATGACCTGGCTGGCTAGATCCTGAGGAAACAAATCATTTGGCATACAGAAAAGCAACCCCACATATGTTATTCCAGTTTGACTCTGAAGTGGAATGACGCTAAGGTCATCATATAATCTATGCTCTTAAACGTTCAACTTATTAATAATCATAAAGACATGAGAAAGGATATGTATGCATCCTGGAGCGGACATCCATCAGAAAATCCATCGCTATCAAAAGAATTAATGAATAAAGATCAACAGATCAAAGGAATGGCTTTCTCAGTTCATGACCTTAACTATATTTCAAAAGCACAACCTGTTTTAAGACACAAATTAAATTAGGAAACATAAAATGTAGCATGCTGTCTCAAAACATAGTCACAGTCTGTTTTCAGGCAAACCCTTTTTTTTTTTTATCAGAGTCAGGATGTTGTTTGTTTTATTTCATGGAGATAATTTTTACGTCCATTTCCAGGAAGTTCTTCCTCGACTCATTTCTCCACCCCTCGTCAGCCTGTCGTCCCTCCCTTGGCCCTGTCCTCTATCTCAGGGACTCAGCCCCCCTACTGCAGCCCAACTGGATCCCGTCGGCAGGTAAAAGTCTTTTTAAACTCTAAAATCTCACTTTACACTGACAATGTGGAAGTACGAGAGTGAATCCAGTGAATCAGTGTTCTGCATATAAACCGATACGGGTTGTCTTTCTGGTTTCTGCAACAGCAGCAGTGCAGGAATCGGCGTCTGCTTCCCTCCTCCCTCTTGTTGTTTGTCAGCTTGTCAGCTGTTGTCTATAAATCAGCCATCCCTGAACCCCTCCCGTCCCGCTGCACAGCAGAGCTCCCCCTCCTTCTCCCGCCATGAATCATCTCCTTGTTCTCCAGGCAGGCTAAGGAGCCCAGAGAAAAGGAGGGGAGAGGTGTTGAGTCATTCTGGTGGGTGTGCAGGGCTTTAAAAAGAGAAAAACACGCCATCTCTTAGCTGACGCAAAAATGGTTGTCTTGGTGATGTGGCTGACGCCAAAGCGCATGTTTTTGCCCACTGTCAGGACCTTTATTGTGCTCAACCCTCTGCAGATGGAAAACAAACGGTGTTGTGTTGTTTTGTTCGCTCATATTTTAATGTCAGATTCCGATTTCTCAAGATTATACGATCACAGCTTTGTTTGGATTTGGTGCTTTCTGCAATATTACTAGGATTCATTCAGATACAGGATATTTACACTGATCGGCTGATGACATTCTGATTGCTCATGTTTTTTATAGCACAATATCTCACTTGCTGTTAAAGCGAAGCATTTTTCAAGTTTGCCATAATGTCTCTTTAATTTGGGGCTAGATGATGAAGTCTTTATAGCGTAATTCACACTGCAGCGACAGACCGCAGTAAACAATCAGGGCTTTGTTGAATCAGTGTGTTTCCCCTGTTGGCATCTGTCTGAGCTTGTTTTTGCAAGTTTAAAATACTGAATTGGCACTTGTCAGGTCATAGAATGTCTCAGAAGTGACATGGTGTAATCTGGTGATTTACTGCATTTGTTGGTGCGGTATCAGTTGAGCATTTGCGTGTTCACAGTTGGTAGGTTTGGTTTTTTTAAGCCAACTCCTGTGCATTTGATGTGAAAGTGGCCTTTTGAAACCTGGTGCACACCAAACAGTTGGACTTAAAAGGATCTTAGTCTGCTTTCAAATGAACTCTGCTGTGAAATTAAACCCTATATACAGACCAAATACATCTAAATGAACCAAAATCAGGGTGGCACGGTGGCCCTGTGATTAGCACTGTCACCTTACTGTCACCAAGAAGGTCGCTGGTTTGAGTCCGAGCTGGGCCAGTGGGCATTTCTGTGTGGAGTTTGCATGTTCTCCCTGTGTTGGTTTCCTCCGGGTGATCCGGTCTCCCTCATAGTCCAAATATTTGAATAAACTAAATTGGCTGCAGTGTATGAGTGTGTGAATGAGTGTGTTTGCGGTTGTGGCTGGAAGGGCATATGCTGCTTAAAACATATTCCAGAATAGTTAGCGGTTCATTCCACTGTGGTAACCTCTAAAATAGACAAAAAAACATGCGATTATAAAAAGAACACCATACAAAATAAACAACATTCAATAAACATAAACTTTACATTTTAATACATGTTATGATTTAAAAAGGTGTCTAGAGAAAATGTAACATTTAGAATATTATATTATTACTAAAAGAAATGGATGAAAATAAACAAGGACACACTTAATTTAATTTAACACTTAATTTGTTTATTCCTCTATAAGGAAAAGTGATAAAGCCAACAAAAGAGAGGCATGTATATGAGCTTTGTACAGTGCATTTGAAAATAAATAGAAGCAATCACAGAAATATAATCAAACCCAAAAGTTACAGATTGGAAAAAGGAAGTGGAGTGGATGCCAAAGCAAAGAACTAAACAAAACCAACAGCCACATAAACTAGAACACAAGTTCCCCTCTAATCAGAATCAGAATCAGTTTTATTGCCAAGTGTGCTTCACACACACAAGGAATTTTCTTTTTTACAGAAGCTTCCAGTGTACATAAAGTGACAAGTGACAACACAAAATAAATATGAAAAAAAAAATAAAAAATAAAAATGATAAACATTAAACAGATGCGGTTAGTCAAGAAACCTGGATGTTGAGTTGTATGTATACAGATTACTTACTAAACTTACTAAAGAAAATAAAAAAGTAAAAAAGAAATCGAAGTCTTCAGCGTATGCGACGCCAGTAAAGTACACTCCCTAAAATAATAAATAAAAATACAAAAAGCGGCGCTCACCCACTTACCTAGTGTTTCTGAACATTTCAAATAACTACGGGCAAAATGTATGTCACGTGACTTGTTAACCTGTTCCTTTTCCCCAAAAAGTAATGATAACTCTTAAACCGTATTGAATTTACTTTGATTAGCTCAGAGACACGGAATAAATCATGATACAGAAACAGAAACAATTGTACACAGCACAAACCCACACACACACAACACTGAACAAACAAGGCGTGCTGGTCAAATTTAATGTCCGCAGAATGAAGCCTGATTGGTCTGCAAGAAAATACCCTAATAAGGATTGACAGGCTCGGGATCCAATCAGCAGATACCTGAGAAGGATAAGAAAGGAGATTGGGCGAGACAGAGAGCGAATAACAGACAAAGGGAGAGAGAGCGACAGAGAGGGAGAAGGCACAAAAATCCAAACTCCCATGGACTGTAACAATACACATTTCAGGAACACAAGTATAGGATTAATTAAAAAAGAATATCTTATTGACCAAAAAGTGTTGTATTATAGTCTCTGCAATATATATGCAACAGTATTGCATATAATGAGAGTTTGTGGAAGGTGTAAACCAAACTGTCCATAAAGCATAAATATAGTAGATGCCATCTGATAATCACGAGATAAGTCTGTGTATGCAGTGAAGGGACTTATTTTGTCTGTGCTTGTGTTTATTTATAGAACTCCAGCTGTGAATTTAATGCCACATATGGGGTTAAGGATTCTCTCTGGAGCCCCTCCTCCCAGTGTGGGATGGCCACTCCCCCTTCCTCTCGTGGGATGTCACCAAACCCGGAACTGTCCCAGAGTGCCTCTCACCTACCGAGCCGCCTCTACAGCACACCTGGTGACTATACTGTCTACGCTCGTACACAATATTGATATTTATCATGTTGGCACGTGTGTCTGGCTCTCCATTTCATTAAGCTTTAGTATGAATTGGGTGTTCTGGTGATTCTCATGCAGCAGGTGGAAAAGGCACCCCATCCTCCAGCACACCTGCAGCCGCAACACCTCCTCCTAGCCTCTCAGATGAGTTTCCCCCTGTATCAACGCCACGCAGCACCGCCAGCCCACCATGCAAGGTACTCTGTTTACTAACAAATCCTTTATTTACTCTGCTGTTGTTCCAAAAAAATGTGAGACCCTTTTCACAAAACTGTTATGACGTGTGTAATGGCCATCATAATCTTAAATCCTTGAAAGTTTTTAATATTTTGATTTGTAAAAAAAATGTATGAACATTTATATGTATTTATGAATGTATAATATCATCTTTGCCTCAAATTACAAAAAAAAACGAATGACTGCTTGTGTGAGGTGTTTCTAATGCAGCGTCTATGGGGCTGAGAGTAAATTTGACGTTATTCTCTCCTCTGGCTGCCGTCATCAGTCTCACACTATTTTTTCATTTTCTGAAAGTCTTGATAACAACATCATGGAGTTTTCTTCTATTATTTGTGCAAATAGGGTTGTAAAGTTATTTGGGTCACACTTTATTTTGATGGTCCATTTGTTGAATTTAGTTACATTGCATCTACATGCCATTTAATTCTCATTAGATTATAAGTAGACTGTTGGGGTTAGGGTTGGGGTTAGTGTAAGTTGATATGTACTTGCATATTTTCTTATAGTCAGTTAAATGTCTGTTGAAGGAGTAGTATTAACAGATATTAAGCAGACAGTCTACTAATACTCAAATGGACCATCAAAATAAAGTGTTACCATTATTTGTTGTACTTTCCAATTCACAGCACTATAGGTTTCCCCAACTATGATGCCTTCCACTACTGAGAAACTCGGAAATGTAAAAAAAAGGTCTATTTAAAAGACATTTTGAAAATGGTTTTAATGTTTTTACCTATTCGATGAAAGCCACTGTATATTTTGAACACCAATAAAAACAGCTTAAACTTTTCCTTAAAGGGATAGTTTTTAGACAAATGAAAATTTCCTTTCATTTAAGGTCTTTGCACACTGAATTTCTAAAATTTTATTTATTTATTTTTTGTATTTAAAAAATGAATCACAGACAGAAACATTGCACTATGAAGCCTGGTTTATACTTCTGCGTCGAGTGGTTTGCGTGAACAACTGCGCATGCCTTGTGTGTTGCCGTGCATTTATACTTCTGTGCGCTGTTTGTGTTGATCAGCTGTAACTGGCGATGTGCAACAACTTTAATCATTAGGTCAACACAAAACAAAAGATTCCATCTGGAGCTCCTTTATGGGACTCGACACTTGTAAACATTCGCTCCAACGTGTTCACGTGGCTCTCGGTCCCACCCATGCGTCGTTGTGACGTGTTGCTAAATTTTTAGAGAGATGCGTGTCAGCGTCTGCGACAGCCACTGCAAGGGCTATGTGACCGCGCGAAGGCTGCGCCGCACCATACGCGTGTGCTTGACGCAGATGTATAAATCAGCCTTGAGTCAGTATAAATTACGTATTAATCCACTGCAAAAAAATTGCTTAACAATTTGGAGTCAGATTTAAGCAGTGATGCTTTTGTTTTCATCTCTCTTATTCTATAATGAAAAAAGGGAAAATTGTGTCCATTCAATCTGTGTTATGGGGAGTTCATCTCCTTATCAAAAAGATGTGCAGAATTGTCCTGAAATTCAGTTCATTTAGTTTTAGGATATCAGTGGCATTTTGATACTTTACTTGCAGTACTGCTGCCAGATAACACAATTTTCTGTAAATGAAATAATCCTGAATAATAATATTAATACAAAAAGTAGATTTCATCCATTCATTCATTCATTCATTTATTTTATTTTCGGCTTAGTCCCTTTATTAATCAGGGGTTGCCACAGCGGAATGAACCACCAACTTATCCAGCATATGTTTTACACAGCAGATGCCCTCCCAGCTGCAACCCATCACTAGGAAACATCCATACACTCTCATTCACATACATACACTATGGACAATTTAGCTTTAGGTGAACCCAATTCACCTATAGCGCATGTCTTTGGACTTGCGGGGGAAACCGGAGCACCTGGAGGAAACCCACGCAAACACAAGGAGAACATGCAAACTCCACACAGAAATGCAACTGACCCAGCCGAGTCTCAAACCTGCAACCTTTTTGCTGTAAGATGACACTACGCCACCGTGCCGCCCTAAAAGTAGATTTTTATATTTACAATCGATACAATTACACATATAATATAATTTAAAAATACAAGTAAAAATAAAAATTGTAAACAATACAATTACACTTCAGGGCACATGGCAAGGAGTGCAAACTAGAGTTGTGCAGATGCAGTACAGTATATAGTGCAAAAAGTACAGTATAATGTGAATGTGATTAACACGTGAGGTTGAAAATGAGTTTTTACGCGTGTAAATTTTGGACGTAGTTTGCAATGAACTACACCCACAACAAATTTCTTTAATCTGTTAAACACAAAACAAGATGTTCTGAACAATGTTGTAAACCAGCAGCAATTCACATCCATAGTATGAACAAAAAATACTATGGACATTAATAGCTGCAGCTTGCCAACATTCTTCAAAATATCTTATTTTGTAAACAGCAAACTTTCCTTTTAACCTACCTTCTGTAAAAGATCTTATTTTTCTTGCGTACACTACTTTGCATTTCACTAGAAGCCATTTTGACAGTTTTGTTCTCCACAGGATGGTAGACCTTTAGACCACATTAAACCCGTCTTGGTCAGACAGGAGCAACTCAGAGAGTCTGAAAAAACTGGGCCTGAAACGATCAATCACAGAGGTATGTGACGAGTGAGAATCACTGAAAACACAAGAATGATCTTACCATAATGTACAAAACCGCTGTATATGAAAGATTAAACGCTTTTAAGGTTAGAAGAACTTTAGCATGTTAAAATGCAGAGCAGGAAATCTAATTGTTAAGGACTATTCATGCAAGTGTCTGCAACAATTATGGATATGTATGAAACTAGGGACTACAATATCACAGCTATAACAATATTGGCAGAGAGGAATGATATTTAGAGTTCAAGACTTTAAAGTGTCAGACCACAGAGCTACTATGCACGCTTGTATTAAACCTCACATGATGTTCCATTGGTGTGGATTCTAATATGGTTATAGATACAGTTATTATTCTTGGTGTTAATGGATTTTCAGTTGTTACATTTTAAAGATTGAGTTTTTTATCTGACCCAGATGGCAGAGGTGAAAACATGCCCATGACCCTGACTGAGCTCTCTGTGTACATGAAGGAGCAAGAACAACTGAGGATCGAGAAGGAGAGGGAGGATGGTATAAACTTGTTTTCTTTCTTACTTTCACTTTAATGCTGTAATTCTGTTAGGTTGTAGGGTCAAATTCAATTTTCCAGTTAAATTTTTCTTGGCGCAATTTTAATTGTTTAATTACATTTTTATCTGTCAAAATAATTGCCAATTTTATTATAACATGTTTACAGTTTTGCACCTTTTACATTTTAGAAAGTGTTTAGGTATTTCTTTCAAGTATGTTTGATTCAATAATTTTACTTTTAACAAAAAATACTATCAAAAATACACTTTGTACTTTTCTAGCCTTTATTTCTATCATAATTTCCATATTGAATATGTATTTTGAAATATAACACTTTAATTTACAATCTTTTAACTATCTTTTAACTCTTTTTACTAATAAATTACTTAGCTATACATCCCCAATATTGATTTATTCACTTATTTTTTCACAATTCTTTGACCTTCAGTAAATTTCTTTTTTACAGTGGAATCCATAATTTTAACTGTGGTTTGTATATAAATAGATCATAGATATATACACTAGATATCACATACGGACCCTGAGCATGTCAATACCACCGCCACATTTGTACAGTGCTCCCAGAACAAATGTCATTCATAAAGCCAATGTGAAGATGATGGACTTTAGCGCTGTGTATGGGTGTAGTAACGAGCAAACAAAGAAAACAAAGCATAAAGGCAGAACATTTCATAGGTAAGATTTTGTTTTTTACGTTTTTACGAACTTTTGTGCTAAACAAATGTTAATTATAATACAGTCTCTTACTGCACTGACCATAAGGCAAAGTAGCACCAACTTCCACTAAATTCTAGGCTTATGCTAGTTTTGCTGAATAAAATAAGCAAACAATGTCAATGAAATATGACAACAAGATGCTGCGGTGCTAGAAATCTGTATTATTGTCAGCTAAGTGAAGTAACGGCTAGTTTTTAAAGTAACTTATAAGGGTGTCTGATACCATAACAGTCCCTGCGCCTCAATTTACATACTGTCCACCCTAAATTATTGAATATTACAAATGTTGTAAACCATTTAGAAGGTGGATCTGCACATTGAGCTGCAGGGATATTCATAGTTCACATGAGTCATTCATTCACAAACGAATCGCTCCCTCTGTTAGAATTAGAAGTGAAAGCAGGAGAGGGGTGTGTTTCAGGACACAGATTTGATCAATTTTAACAGGGAGGGAGGATAATACATTTCCATGCACACAAACAGATGCTCTTTGTCGGCACACGAGTCATTCATTCACAAACGAATCGCTCCCTCTGTTAGAATTAGAAGTGAAAGCAGAAGAGGGGTGTGTTTCAGGACACAGATTAGATCAAAATTAACAGGGAGGGAGGATAATACATTTCCATGCACACAAATACATGCTCTTTGTCGGCAATGCCCATGCGATCACTTATCCATTGATGTAGAAAGGTGATGGTGATTTATCATAATTTTAAAAATATATATTTGCATACTGACCACCGGGAAAACTCCTGATCATAGATATATGCATATATCTTTATGTACAGTTGAAGTCAGAATTATTACCCCCCCTAAATTATAAGCCCTCTTGTTTATTTTTTTCCCCAATTTCTTTTTAACGTAGAGATTTTTCCAACACATTTCTAAACAATAGTTTTAATAACTCATTTCTAATAACTGATTTATTTTATCTTTGCCATGATGACAGTAAATAATATTTGACTAGATATTTTTCAAAACACTTCTATACAGCTTAAAGTCACTTTAACTAGGTTAATTAGATTAACTAGGCAGGTTAGGGTAATTAGGCAAGTTATTGTTTAATGATGGTTTGTTCTGTAGACTATCGAAAAAAATATAGCTTAAAGGGGTTAATAATTTTGACCTTAAAATGGCTTTTGAAAAAAATAAAAACTGCTTTTATTCTAGCTGAAATAAAACAAATAAGACTTTCTCCAGAAGATAAAGTATTATTAGACATACTGTGAAAATGTCCTTCCTCTGTTAAACATCATTTGGGAAATATTTCAAAAAGAACAAAAAAAAAAAAAAAAAAAGTCAACGGGGGCTAATAATTTTGACTTCAACTGCATCTATGGCTCCGGATGGCCAGTTCTCCACTACACCTTGGTCCAACTTTCATTTCCAAGAAGCGCTACCCTGTACTAAAATGGCGGCTCTATTGACACATTGCTTCCAATAGACAACAACAGGGTGGGTGACATCTAATGTAAATATCTATGTAAATAGATGTGTTTCCATCCTAGGATGAAGCAAGCATTTTTCAAAGTTTGCAATTAGCAATTTACATCAGGTTGTGTGTCTGACTGTAGTATTGGTAACATAGTAACACTATAACCTCACAGCAAGAGGTCACTGGTTTGAGTCCCGGCTGGGTCAGTTGGCATTTCTGTGTGGAGTTTGCATGAAATGAATTGGATAAAATAACTGGCCGTAGTGTATGAATGTGTGATAATGCAAGAAAGATTGGGTGTTGCCCAGTACTGGGTTGCAGCTGGAAAGGCATCCGCTGCGTAAAACATATGCTGGAATTGTTAGAAGTTCATTCCTCAGTGGTGACCTCTGAAATGAGAGACTAAGCCAAAGGAAAATGAATGAGTGATCCATCTCCCACTATTCACATTAACCCTTTTTCACAAAAGTTCAAAACCACCTCAAGCGAGTGTAAAAATGTAGGAATATTAATTAGAAATTTTGCATTTCTGTCACTCCTTTCTCAAGAGACACTTCAAAATGTGCATTAACACCCTGTGACGGAAATCATTCACAATTCAGTTGTTATCTCTTTCCTTTAAATAATAACAAAATTATTAAGTTGTGAAGATCTGATGACGTCTACATTATTTCTATACTCCATCCCCTCAGCTGCCATCACAGAGGAGCTCCTGAAGTTAACAGAGGAGAAGCGGGATCTAGCCGGCCTCCGCGGCTTTGACTCTCCATTCTTCAGTACTACAGAGACCCTGACTGGAGCACAACAGAAACCCATGCCCTCCTCTATTCTTCACAACACCATCTCCACCCCTGACAAAACTGAAATAACACCCAGCGACAGAGGAAGAGTCAGCAGAGGACCGTCCCAAGAGCAACCCTGGTCCTTCCAGCCAGTGTTCATGCCCATTGAACACCCGACGCACAGCCTCCTCCATCGAAGCCCTTCAGCACCGGATGACGAGGCCTTAAAATTTGGCTTGTGTTCCCCGAGCCCATGTAAACCTCCACCCATGCCATACGAGGCTCTGTTTGACATGGCTCTGCCTCGGGCTGCCTCTCTTTTTGTTGGAAGGAAGACTTCAGAGATTGTGCAGCGAGTGGCGATGGAGAGATTTCAGAGAGGGGATTCGGGCAGGCAAGGGGAGGACGATGGTGTGGAGGGGGTCACCTCTGCTTCGCCTCTGGAGGTGCTGGATCGCCTCGTGCAGCAGGGTGGAGACGCCCATGACAAAGTGCTAAAGAGGTAAGACTTTTTGCTTTGATTGTGGCTTGCAATAAATCAAGCTTGTGGTCTTGTGGCCTGGTGATTAAAGCTCTGAGGTTGTAATCCAAAAGAAGGGATCAATGAGTTGACTTTGTGTCTTTGAGCAAGACGTTAACACTCCACTGTTTTGGAAATTGGCTAATCTTACAAGTTACCAAGCGTGACATTTGAGTTTTTCCATTTTTGAATACATTTAGGCGATCTCCAGGTATGGTGGGAGCATTTTTAGCTTAGCTTAACACAAACCATTGTATTTTATTAGACCATAAGCACCTTGTTCAGAAATGTCAAAACAAGTAATTTTCCTATTTAAAGCCTGACACTTCTGTAGTTACATTGTGTACTTAGACTCATGAAAAAATTTAAAGTTACTAATTTTCTTTGTTGATTTGGCTATACTTGTTAGGTCTGTCTTCCATGTGTGTTTGTTTTCATATTGTGAGCTTCCCCATGTGCTCCTTTGCTCTAGTTCCCGCCATTAGTTGATGTTAATTTGTTCCACCTGTGTTTATCCCCTGTGTATCATCAGTGTCATTATGTTCCTGTGTGTTTATACCCCTTCGTTTGGTTCAGTCTTTGTCTGGTATTCTCTCTACGTTGATGCTTGTTTTCACCCTATGTCATTCCTGAGTCTCCTATGTCCTTCCATGTAAGTGTGTATCAGTAAATCTATCTATTTGGTACTCCTGTGATCCTGTGCCTTCCTGAAGTGAACCCAGGCGTTACAATACTCTTGTTATAGCATAATAATTAAGGAAGTTTGTTGTCGTACCATGGCTGCAGCTGGTGCAATGATATGAGCAGTGTCTAAAAACAGTCACCAGTAGGGTTGGGTGATGTTGACCAATTTGGCATTGTACGATGTCTAATGTGATTCAAAAGACTGAAGAGTCGTTAGATAGAGACTAGATTAATTAAATATCATGTTCAACAACTATAGTGAGACGCGATCCAGCCACACATCCTTGATAAACTGTCTGACATGCACTGCTCTTTGGGGTTTTGTGCTCAAAGCACCTGCTGACAGCTGGAGCTCAGAGTCAGACGAGCACATAGCCTATGACAAGAGTGTGTGTGTGTGTGTGTGTGTGTGTGTGTGTGTGTGTGTGTGTGTGTGTGTGTGTGTGCGTGTGTGTGTGTGCGTGTGCGTGTGTGCGTGTGCGTGTGCGTGTGCGTGTGCGTGTGCGTGTGTGCGTGTGCGTGTGCGTGTGCGTGTGCGTGTGCGTGTGTGTGTGTGTGTGTGTGTGTGTGCGCGTGTGTGTTTGTGTGTGTGTGGTCACATGATGTGCATTTTCAGCGGTATAGTGTGAAAGGAGGGCTTTTCAGAAATGTTAGGTGAAACACCAGTGTGGATGTGGATCGTTTTCGTTCAAAAATGCCATTTTAAAACTAAGATGTATTAGTGTAAACAGAGCTGTGTGTATTTTTCACGAGTGGGTTGCTGCTGCAACAGGGGCGAGGCGGAGGATCGCGATGCTGGCTCAGCATCGTGATGTTTATCAGCCATGGACTATGGTATCCTCTATCGACCCAACCCAAGTCCCCAGCTAGTTAACTAGGTAATAGTGCTGTGTAATTTCATCGCGTCTGCTGCAGCCATGGTACGGCAGGTCTAATCCAACACATTTATGCTAAGCTTAGCTAAAAGTCTCCTGCCAGACCTGGAGATGAATTTGGATTTTAAAAATGATAAAACTCAAATTTATGCTCTAGGGGACTTTTAAAATGAGAGAATTTTCAAAATGAAAGTTGAGTGTTTCTTTAACCACTTTACCCATGTGACATGATTAAACCAATCAAAACATATTTGATAAATAATGATTATGCACCACCTATTGTGAACCCATGCCAACATAAGAAATGTTTACAAAATTATTTAAACAAAACAAAGAATTGTGCATATTGTGAATAATAAACCAAAATAATTACATCTGAATTCAATATGATGGTAATTATGCACGTATCATTTCAGAGTTGTTTTTAAAGAGATAGTTCACCCACAAATTAATTTCTGTCATTCTCCACTTGTTTTAACCTGTTTAGTGTATTTTTTCCGTTGAAAACGAAAGAAGATATTTTGAAGAATGTTGGAAATATTTAGTCAATATTTAGTCATACTTGTATAGTATTTTGGTTTCTTACTATGGAATTCAAAGCACACCGGTTACCAACATTCTTGAAAATGTTGTGTTCTACCAAAAAAATTTAACTCCAAAAGGTTTAGAACCAATTTAGTGTAAGTAAATAAAATAGTCATGTTTGGGTGAACTATCGCTTTAATGTTTTTTCAGAGCTGTAAATCACTTATTTATATTGGTAAAAATAAAGTCAAGTAATTTACTTGCAAAATATGTCATTGTAATTGACAACAGACATTATCTTTCTGCTTACTGATCTTTGTGTATAGATTATAAATGAGTTATTTATATTATAGATCGTTTACACAGTATTTTAAATCAATACACCACTTCCAAACTCAAAACACAGCTATTTATGCATCATCCAGAATTCAGTTTTTTTTTCTGTGTACTGTATATGTTTTTAAACTATTATTCACAATAGTTTTTGATGCCACTGAAAGGGCAACCAACTTTTGACTAAATTGGATCTTACCAGATTTTACCATGAAGATAACCTTAAATACAAATGATAATAAACATAAATAGCTGCTACTTCAACAACATGTCAATACTTAAAACATATTTTCTTTTTCATTTTTTGGCTTTTATTGTGAAAAGAAAAGAGCTGGATAGGATCAGCAAAGATCTGCGCACTGCCCATGAGGGTATCAGTGATGTTAAAAAGTCAGCACTTTTTAACACTTGATTTACATGCAAACTCTCAGAACACACTCATCACAATAAGGAGGTTTAAAGCCAACAAGAATAACCTGTTTTCCTCTGAAAGTTTTCAAGCTAGAAGACTTTGTTAGACTTGCACCTTTAAAGGAACACGCCACTTTTTTAAAAATAGGCTCATTTCACAAGTCCCCTAGATAAAATGTTGAGCCTTAACATTTTTCAATCCATTCAGCAGATCTCCGGGTCTGACAGAAGCACTTTCAGCTTCACTTAGCATAAATCATTGAATCGGATTAGGCACAACTATATAACCGAGTACCTGAAAGTAGTTCTGAATCATCTCTCAAAAATGTCTCCATTTTTCAAGCACATTTCTCCAGATTTTCAAGATTTTCAAGCGTAATTACTGCGTAACGTCATTGTGCCTGGTCTAGTTATGGTGCGGCAGCAAAGTTCCTTGATTATTATGCCTGAATGAGAGTAGTTCTTAGCTATATTGACCTCAACAATAGCAACTTTTAATTTTCTTCTGATCTTAGTACACAGTGTAACTACAGAAAAGTCAAGCTTTAAATAGGAAAATTATCAAATTGGGGCATTTTTGAGTGATTTGCTAATGGTCTAATCTAATTCAGTAATATGCTAAGCTAACCATGCTCCTGCCAGAGCCAGAGACTGGCTGAATGGATTGAAAATGGTAAATCTCAAGTGTTTAGCTCTTGGTAGTTGTAAAATGAGCCTATTTTTAAAAAGGTGGAGTGTTCCTTTAAGCAGAACCAGGTCAAACTGGTTGCAGATTTGTCCCACTAACTTGCTATTACAGTGAAACAACTGTCTGCATTGTGCCGTGTCACATCCACAGCCACACAAATCAGTCCACAGTCTAACAGCAGAGCCAGTGTTGCCCGAACACAATCAGAGCTCTCTGTCCTCCTGCACAGGCCTTACAAGAAGACACATAATTGAGTTGGGTTACTGGGCTCACACAAAATTGAGGTGTTTTGACTGTGGTAAGAGACGGTTCTGTGTGCAAAGGGTATTTCTGCCAGAAAAGCAATGTGTCTAAAATTATTGTCACATTGCAACCGACCCTGTTGATCCCCTGTGTTTTTTCTTCCTTTTCTCCCAACATATCTGCAATCGCTCTCAGACTGCCCCTGCCAAGCAAGTCAGCTGACTGGACACACTTTGGAGGTAAACAACACTGCTTTTGGAAAATCAGTTCTTTCAGAACACAGAAAAACAATGCCGTATTTCAGACAGGGACAAACATTTAAAGGTGAATTAAAGGGATAGGGATTCCAAAAATGAACTTTCATTTCATGCTCTAGTCATGAGGATGAGCAAATGACAGAAAGATAATATTTAAAAAATGTTCCCCATAATCACCATTGAATTCCTTTGTAAAAACAAGGATGCATTTATGTTCTGTAGAGAAAATACATGTGAGCTATTAAATAAAGGTCTCTTGTTCTTGTTGAAATATTTTTTTGCATCTAAAAAAGCAATTTTGCTTTAGATACATTAGTTAAAGCTGATGTTTTCTCATAAAATTATGCTTTATTTAATTTGAATTTAGTTTAAATATAAAGGTAGTTTTTAGGGGTGTAACAAGTTTTTATGACGGGATTTCTCATCGATGTGAAAAGTTATCTCGTGAGTTGTGATGTTATGATGGAGCGCGAGGGTGAATTTAGCATTTAAGATTGGAGGCAGGATTGGATTTGAACTGCAAATCAAGTGCTTTGCACACACCTGGCAACCCAGGCTGGCCTATTTTGCAGTGTCAGCATGCCCTTTACTCCATAGAATTCACTAAAATAAAAGTAAAATAACGTTCATTACAAGTTGATTTTAAAACAGCACCTAAATAATTTTGCAGTTTGTGATTTTTATTTATTTTTTCTTCTGTTGAATAAATAAAATTTTTTAAAAGTAGTGTACAAATCTTGTCTCGTTTTCGTGAACGTAATCTCGTGTCTCGTCTAATCTCGTGGAGTAGGCGTCTCGTCACACCCCTAGTGGTTTTATATGGATAAAAGACATATTAAATGCAGAAACAATCTACTTTAATGTTTTAAATCTCTGTGGTGAAAATAATGTAGTAGTCAACATTTTAAGTGGATCAAGCCTTTTATTTAAGTTGCCCTAAAACTATTTAACAACACCCATTCTTGTCTTGGGACAAATTTTAATTTTATTTGTTGATTTAACTTCTTTCTTCTTGTTGACAGGTTCGGCTCCTCTGGACGAGCTGCACACACTGCGCAGTCAGCTTTTGCTTCTACACAACCAGCTCCTGTATGAGCGCTATAAGCGAGAGCAGCATGCCGTTCGCAACCGACGTCTGCTTCGGCGAATCATCAACGCCACTGCACTCGAGGAGCAGAATAACGCCATGGTAACTTCAATAAAAAATTCATTGATTTTTTTCAGACAACATTTACACTAGAATCACTAGGTGTCGTTGTATACCTTAAAACGGTGCTTTCTCAACCATGTTCCTGGAGGACCACAACACTGCATGTTTTGGATGTCTCCTTTGTCTCTGCTAATGAGCTGAAGATCTAAATCAGGTGTGTTTGGTTAAGGAGACATGGAAATGTGCAGAGCTGGTGGTGCTCCGGGAACGTGGTTGAGAAACACTCCACTTTTTTGGAAATAGGCTCATTTTAAAGTCCTCTAGAGTTAAACAGTTGAGTTTTCTCATTTTTGAATTCTTTCAGCTGATCTCCAAGTCACTTTTAGCTTAGCCTAACAAATCATTGAATCGGATTATACCATTAGCATCTTGCTCAGATGTTCAAAAAAGTTTAGATCATTTTCCTATTTAAAGCTTGACTATTCTGTAAATACAATGTGTACTAAATCAAGCTTTAAATAGGAAGCTTGTCAGTAATCCTTTTTTATTTTATGAGGGAGATTCTAAGGGTCTAATTCGATTCAACAGTTTATGCTAAGCTAAGCTAAAGTGCTCTGTCATGCCCGGAGATTAGCTGAATAAATTAAAAAATGGTAAAACTCAGCTATTTAGTTCAAGAGGACTTGCCAAATGAGCCTATTTCTATGCAAAAATTGGAGTGTTCCTTTAAACTGTCAGTGGGTAAAATTTGAGCTGTTTATATAGTTGAAAAAACACCCCATGCCTTTCTCTACAAAGTAATGCCCGGAGTCACAAATGATTGTATTTAGCCATCAGACACACCATTACTCATGGCATTTAATCCATTATGTTCATTAAGAAAAACAGAAATTAAGTAATTACTTTTTTTAGTAAAACAATGTTTGGTGGCGACGCAGTGGCGCAGTAGGTAGTGCTGTTGCCTCACAGCAAGAAAGTTGCTGGTTCGAGCCTCGGCTGGGTCAGTTGGCGTTTCTGTGTGGAGTTTGCATGTTCTCCCTGCGTTGCGTGGGTTTCCTCCGGGTGCTCAGGTTTCCCCCACAGTACAAAGACATGCGGTACAGGTTAATTTGTGTAAGCTAAATTGTCCGTAGTAAATGAGTGTGTGAGGATGTTTCCCAGAGATGGGTTGCGGCTGGAAGGGCATCCGCTGCGTAAAAACGTGCTGGATAAGTTGGCGGTTCATTCCGCTGTGGCGACCCCAGATTAATAAAGGGACAAAACCGAAAAGAAAATGAATGAATGAATGAATGTTTGGTGGCTAAAAATGCTTTCACTATTGTTGACCACTAGAGGGCGTCAGATACCAATAGTGTTGATTCGTGTATCTGTGTGTTTGTCTCTACAGAAGGACCAGCTGAACCTGCAAAGTGTGGACATCTTGTCATTGAGAGAGAGCCTTCAGGTGGAGCAGCAGCGATACCGGCAGCTCTGGGACGACCGAGAGACTGTAGTTACACGCCTGCACAGCCAGATACGACAACTGCAGCAGGCCAGGGATGACTACTACACCAAAAACCAGGAGTTACAGGTGCTTTACCCTTGCACACGCTATCTTTATTTTGTTTTTCTTTTGCTTTCAATGCTCATCATGGTGACATTTAGACCATGTTTACACACTGGGTTAAACAAGTTGATTAGAGAACAAGTATATGTAAGCGAGGAAGAAACAATCTTGTTTACGGATTTCTTTTAGTAGGGTTATAGAGACTTTTTGTGATCTTTTTATCTGGTAGTAGAAAATAAGGTTGTATAAATTATTCGAGCATGAAAGGAGACAATTGCTGAAATCGCATACTTGCATATGATGTAGTGCTCTAAAAACAGTATGTGAGCCGGGTAGTATGTCCGAATTCATAGAAATCGAAAAACAGTATGCGAGAAGTATCCGGATGACCTACTACTTCCAGCGAGATTCTGAAGTATGTGTCCGATGGGCGCTACGCTATCCCATGATGCGCCATGAGAGAATTCATGAATGGGAGTGAAGCGATGCAGGTGGGTCATGTGAAGATGACAAAATGGCGGCTGTAGTACGTTCAATTCATACTACTCGCATTCATTCTGTATAGAACGTACATTCCTAATGGTGGAGTAGTATGTTTACATTCAAATACAGTACCTACTTGGTAGTAGGCGATTTTGGGGGCAGCCAATGATTAAAAAACAGTATGGAGAACGGCAGTGTTTGTTTCTGTGATAGCCATAAAATGGCATCAAATGCTTTGAGATGGTATTGTAATTAGGACTGACTTAATCTGAAGGCAAATCTTGAAAATACTTATGAAATTAGATGGCACATTTTTTATTTAATCAGGTAAGCTCACTACCTGGATTTAGCACCGTCCAGTTGTTATGTGATGTAGAATCAAAATGATGCAGAATTTAAAATCAGAGTGTTCATTTATGCATCTTTCCTCCAATCAGAGCAAGCTTCAAGAATGCCAGAAGCGAATAGGAGAGATGGAGGCGGAGCTTCAGAAGGCCAATAATGAGGTGTGCCACACAGGACACCTGCTGAACCAGCTCACTGTCAAGGTAAAAATAATCACTCAGGAAACAGCTAATGCCATATCCTTGAGTATGTTTGGGAGAATTTACAGTAGTAACCCAGCAAGAATTTTTGTTTTTCTTGGCTAAAACAAGGCTGAATTTGGGCTGTCAGTGAAAATCTGAATGTTGATTAGTCATCAAAAAACAGAAATGAATGAATACACATATAAAGTCTGTCTTATCTGTCTATTTGATGACTAGTCTAGTTTTGGGCTATTCTTAGATGTCTATTAGATTTTCACTGACAGCCCAAGTTTAGCTTTGTTTTATCCAAGCTGTCTACGTTTAGATGTCTATTAGACGTCTATTAAACACAAAATTGTTTGCTGGGAATCGTTTTTTGGAGTCAACTGTTCCTTTAAATTTTGTCAGTACATTGCTATTATGTATGTCCTACTTTATTCTTTCCTCAGTTGTCGTCTAGTGAAAGTGTTCAGCAGCAGTTGAGTTTTCTGAATAAGCAGCTGTTGCTGTTAGGAGAAGCCCATAAACTTTGTGTTCAGGAGCTTCATCAGGCTGGACCGGATACTAGCAAGGTACAAGCCAAAGGAAGCAGAAGCACAGCGCCTTATGTCATCTGTGACATAAATGTAGTACATGTTGCATTTTCTGCTCTGCCGTCTTTCCTGTAGGAGGTGCAGATGTTGCAGACGTCTTGGGGGAAGGAGACGGAACGTCTGAAGCAGAATCTGTTACTTCAGAGCCAAAAGCTGGACGCGGCTCAGCAGAGAGTGGCGGAGCTGGAGACTCAGCTCTCTAAGAAGGAACACCTGATCGCAGAACAAAAGAAGTTTCTGGAAGATGTCAAAGCTCAGGCCAAGTATGATCTGAATTGAAGATCTTTGTGCCGTACAGACAACTTGACTCTTGCAAACACAAAATACCTCCTTGGTTTACTGTGTATATATGAATTGAGTCTGTCTTGTTTGTCTTTTGCTCAGAGGGGAGCTGCAGGCCTCTGAGAGCAGGTATCAGGCACAGAGGAGAGTGACTCTGGCTCTGCAGACTGAGCTTCTGCAGCTCTACAGCAGGCTGGAAACAGAAGATTCTTCTGTCGCTGATTCAGCCTTACAGGCAGAGGGTGCTACTGAGCCACACAGCTCCACCGAGCCCAGGTAAGCGCTTGTATGTAAAAACATTGGTAAACACAGAACTTGTGATTATCTCTGAATGTGTTTGCATTTAGATAAAAGGGTATGTTTAAAGCCCCCAAGAAATAAAAACTAACCATATTGATTTGTTAGCTCACATTGTTAGTTATGTGGTAAATAATTCTTCTGTGCATGTCATTGAGAACAAAAGTTTGCACTTCTAATCTTAAATTGAAAACTGTAAAAGCAGTTTTTTTTTCAGTTAATTTGTCAGATTGCATATATCTTAGGAATTGGGCGTGGCTAACATATTTAACCACGCCCCTCCTTCTGTCAGTTTTGACAACAAACAGAAATGGTGAGGAGGAGGTGGTGTCTGTTAGGTTGTAATGACTCTTCCCAAACCCTGTTCATATCTTTCTGAATTAAAGGGCATTAACTATATCCATTCAGCGCACAGTTGAAAAAACAAGCCACGCCCACTGTTTTCTCATTTAATAATTAGTTTCTCTAGGAATTGCATCACAATATGAAAAAAAATGGTCGCAGCTTCAAACATTTTATACATATAAAATGCAATAGTTTGATGCATAATAGTTTTATCTAAAGTATCTAATAGGGATGTCCAGATCCGATCATGTGATCGGAAAATTGGTCCCTATCATGCAGTTTCAGACTCGATCGCAATCGGACGTTACCTCTTGATCAGGACTCAAATATATAAGTATATATATTATTTTTTAACACATCTATAGTTATGTGGTGACACAGAGTTAGACCTCTTTCTTGATTTCACACAGAAACAGCATGACATCACTTTGTTGCAGTGACGCAGTTGGTTAAATGCCGGCAAAGTAGAACACGGAAGCAGCTTGAAGCAGAAAGCGCTAGTTTGTCTTGTCTGGAGGTATTATAATGTTGATGAAGACAGCATTGCCGTAGCAAACTGTGAGATATGTAACCTTGGGATTGCAAGAGATGGAGGTGTTTCTTCGCTCTTTATTTTTATGTATTCTAAAAGTATCGGATTGGGTTTCGGTATCGGCAGATACTCAAATCAAATGACACGGACTCGAGGGCAAAAAAACCTGATCGGGACATCCCTAGTATCTAATAATATAAATCTTTTACATTATAAGTTGTTCTCTGCTTTTTTTGCACTGTTTGTGTGGCTTCAGTATTTGTTTTTTTTTTTGGTGACATTTTGAGGGCCCTGTTTTCCACCCTTTAATCAATGTTTTTTTTCATACACTTACACTTTTTTTATCTGGTTGTTTCTTGCTATCCCAGTGTCATAGTGGTCGACAGTGCCATCAAAACAGCCACAAAAGGGGACGGCAAGTCCCATCAGTCTCCACATGGCAACGGCAGCACTTTATCACCAGGCCATCCCAAAGCCAGCTCTTCTCCGGCCAACTCGGTGAACGGCAATCGAGACACTCCCCCACCTGTCCTGGTGGAACCGCCCCCTCACCGTCCCCATTCCCCCATGGGACCCCCCGGACCCCTGGTGTCATCTGACACCCCACTCACCGTAGGCTCCTACCCCAGCGCCAAGAGCTTTCTGGGCATGCGGGCACGAGAGTTATTCCGCAACAAAAGCGAAAGCCAGTGCGATGAGGACGAAACCCCGCCTCCTCGTCTAACTGGTCTATCACAGGGCCTAAAAACGGAGCTCTGCACAGAGACGACAGCAAAGAGTCCGTCCGTCTCCACCACTGCACAGAGCTTCACGCTCATCACATCAGCTAAAGAAACCCAACCCGACGCTCAGAGAGCCAAAAAACAAGACACGTTTGGTTCGAGATGCCCAGAGCGACCCAGGCAGCAACCGTTGAGAATTATGGACTATAACGAAAGTCATCAGGAGCATAGCTAAAGTTATGGAAAACGACGAGAGGGAGAATGAAGAAATGTGCAAATTTAGATTCATAGAGCGTAAGGCAAGACTCTTTCAATCTTCAGTGTTATCTGTCCCATTTCCGCAAGCCGACAACAGGATTTGGAGCCAATAAATTAGTCAAACCCTCACTAAAACGGAACAAGTGGAAGGAATGGACTAATGTTTTGTGTAAAGAGGTGTTTTTTTAAGTAACTCTACTGCTTTCTTCACCAGAAGCTGCATCTTTTATTTTATTTTGCTAATTTGTCTGCTCCATTTTTACCAAGTAACTGTTGCAGCTTTACATTTTGTCTGTTTAGAAGCAATATAAGTTCATTCAGTCCTAGGAAAGGTACAAAACTTCAACCTTCACAACTCACCCGTGCAGAGCAAGAACAGAAGTATTTGCTTGGATGTCAGGAGGAGGTTTGATGGTCATCTTGTGCCAAGCAGAAGTCAGTGTTTAAAAACCTTTTAAACATGTCAAGTGCATTTTCATGAGCTCAAACCATCTTTATCTCTATTGTGTTACTGTATGTATGGGTGTGTGTGTGTGTGTGTGTGAGATGTATGTTTGTGTTTGAATTGAAAGCGATGACCTGTATCCCAGATTTAATTCTGGGTTAAATTGCACTCATTTCTTACTCATTTACAGAAAAAAAGAAAATCTACAATAGTCTTGGACTAGACTAAATCTGGAGAAATGAATGAGAGGAAGCCAAATGAGAGGAAGGTTAGACATGTTTTTTAAATTATTTATTTTTTGTCTTCTCCTTTTTAGCTTTTTAAGTATTACCAGACACTCGCCAGTGCTTTTAAAACTTACAAAAAACATCATAATCCTAAACAACGGCCGTAGATCACTACCCACATCTAGTCAAACCTAATCTGTAATCTCTGAATTAAACTCTAGTGGCCATTTTGAAGCCTTATTTTGACATTTAATTCAAATGAAGTACTTCTCTTTGACGATACTAACCATCAATCTAAAGCTCAGTCATCATATTCGCTTGGATAATTGATAATAGTATGAATGATCTGTCATTTACCCTCTCACTTCAGAGTATATTATTACTAATTTTGCTTTTTGAGTGCCAAATACTCGATCCATAACACGATAATAGTATTCTGTAGAACTTAAATGTATCGGTTTTTGTTGTATTATTCACTCGACTGTTTTTATGCTACCACATATCAATTTGAGGGGGTAAGTACAAGATCTGTACTCTGAGAATTGGTCGTAAGCTGTCCGATATCAAGTAGGCAATTTTTGGTCATACCATGTAGGCGATATCAAGTGGTCATGCTGATCGTCATTTAGAAATTGCAGACATGACGGTTATAAAATTGTACCCAAATCCTGTTGTCCCCTCGAAGTCTCTGCTGTTTCTTCTGCCTTGCTATCTAGAGCATGTACAACAATCCTCTTTTAATGCCAACGACAGGAGCCACGATGTGACAAGATACAAGGTACAATCAGCGTGAAAGGAAAGGAATGTTTGAATTTGAGCTCCTTTGCTGGAGATGAAAGTTCTGGATTTTGTCGAGGAGGAAATAAAATGAAAGGCCGGGTCGGGTGGAAAATGTTCTTAAAAGCAGTTGCTTGTGTTAACTGTGAATGACAAAAATAAAATCGTCTTCAATGTTTTGCACTACAGATTTGGGGTTTCCTTGATTGATTTTCCTCTGATTAGTTTGGTTTGATGTCTGGAATGGAAATGAAATGCAATTTAAGGCCTATAAGCTAAGCTGGAATGGATCACATCATTTTTTTGGCTGTTGACGGTGATCTGATTTGATGCTGATTGGTATGGGCAGAGCTTGGTGCGGTAAAGTCTAGAAGAGATACAGCAGCAGCCTGAAGTTAATGATAATTATTTATATTATTACAACATTATAATTACTGTACAACAATAATTACTGTGTTTACTTTGAGGAGTAGGTTTAAGGTTGGGGTGGGTGTAGACATTAATAAAATAAAATTAATGGGTAATTTAAATAATTCTTTAACTTCCGGCTGTTGTTGTATCCCTAAAAGTAACAACTGCTTGTTGCACAGATTTGCTTCTAATACAAACATAATGTACCCTACCTGACAAAAGTTCTGTCGTCGATCCCAGTTGTAAGAGAAACAAATAATAACTCGACTTCTAGTTGATCATTTGGAAAAGTGGCAGAAAGTAGATTTTTCCCATGAATCATTTGTTGAACTGCATCTCAATCATCACAAAAACTGCAGAAGTCCTATTGGAACCTGCATGGACCCAAGATTCTCACAGAAATCAGTCAAGTTTGGTGAAGGAAAAATCATGGTTTCATTCAGTGTGGAGGCATGCATGATCTGCAGAGTGGATGGCAACATCATCAACCTGAGGTATCAAGACATTTGTGCTGCCCATTACATTACAAACCACAGGAGAGGGCAAATTCTTCAGCAGGATAGCGCTCCTTCTCATACATCAGCCTCCACATCAAAGAAGAAGATCAAAGTGCTCCAGGATTGGCCAGCCCAGTCACCAGAGATCAACATTATTGAGCATGTCTTGGGTAAGATGAAGAATGAAAAAAAAAAGTTTCATTTTGGGTTAACTACTCCTTTAACCTATTTGTTAATTTAAAAAAAAAAAGTGTTTTAACTTTCTGGGTATGGTTTTGTTAAATTAAGTGATTGTAAACAATTTATTTGGGCTAAATTTAATCAAATTAAGTTGAACATTACTAAATGTAATTTGTTTGTTTAAATTCAACAATTTTGCAAAATATTTTTTTTCTGTGTAAGTTTGACAACATTCGTCACATATTATTCATTGCATTTTATTTTGTTAGTTTTTTATTTAAATTTGTAAATGACGATTTTAAATAATGCAATAGTGGATAAAATATTAATTTCTGAATTAATTGAAGTTTGAAGTTGGCTAAATTCAAGTTTGTGCTCCTATACATTCAAGATTGATGACAGTAGGCCAATAATCGTAACTTAATTAAATAATAAATCGTTAAGAAAAACTACAGCATAAATATTATTTGTAAACATTTACATTTAGTCATTTAGCAGACGCTTTTATCCAAAGCGACTTACAAATGAGGACAAGGAAGCAATTTACACAACTATAAGAGCAGCAGTGAACAAGTGCTATAGACAAGTTTCAGGTGTGTAAAGTCTAAGAAGAAAAGCATTAGTAGTAAAATTTTTTTTTTTTTTTTTTGTGTGAGAGAGAGAGCACAGTTAGTGGTATAGCCAGAGAGGCAGTTAAGATTACGTGGGAAAGTGGAGACTAAACAGTTGAGTTTTTAGTCATTGTAAACAAAAATTGTAGCTATTTTTTAATCTCAAAATACATTATTAAATAAAATCATAAATTCACTGGTTAAACAAGAAAGAATGTTAAAGCAACCTGTAGGTAATATATCCCTTCACAAAGCAGAAAGGCAGAAAAAGTCTTCGATCATTCTTCAAGTTTGTCTCATGATTGGCCACAAGAGGGCACTGTTGCTCTGAATTACCAACCATCAGTCAACAGGTGCAGAATCTCTTGACTCTCCTGAGCCTTCTGTTCAGCGCACATTTACACATTAGCATGCGTGTTCATTTGAGGTCAAACGACAGATCTCAGAAGTTTTGCGCTTCCACTTGAAAAACGTACAGAGTATAACTCATAGGGTCGATGTTTTGGTCCAATTATTTAATTGAACCACTCCACAGTACTCTCTTGGTCTGTCGGTTTGGTAATTTTTTTTAACTAGCTAATGACACTGCTAATTTTTAGCTTGCAAATGGGGTTTCGTATTTCCCCTATTTTCAGCGGCAGTATGATTAATAATAATATACCTACGTAATTATTGATCTTCATCTACAGTGCTTAATTTCAAAATCATACGAGCAGCAGTTCAAACCGACAGAAAGTGACCTAAACATGGCGCATATGTGGTGCAACATTTCCCGCTCTGCGCGTCTCGTTTTCAATTCAGTGGCAGAGAGAAACACGACGAGAGCTGCTACAACTGAGAAAGTAAGATTAGTTTATCAAACGTGTGCATATGTAGGACTATTTCATGACTGAGTCTGAAAAAAAAAAATCTTATGTTTAATTTAGCAGTACTCTGAGGGGTCAGGGAAACTGATGCAGAATAATTGGACGCAGAGGGAATCCATACCAATTTGTGATTTCAGAATCTACTTGAGAAATTAGATGTCAGTGCAAATATGAAATTGCTCCTCAATGTTTTCAAAGATTGTATGAAAATTTAAGTATAAATCTTAAGTATTCACAGCAAAGGGATTTCGCTCTTCTCTCTTTGCCAACTTGAAATGCAACCCAGTGAAATTGTCAGGACGCAGGAGGAGGCGAGCAGTGGAGTTAAAGCAGTGCCATGCAGTCATGATTGGGCTATAAAGAGTCTTATTTTTATTTCATTATTTCTCCCTTTTCTCTTGAAAGTGCTGTAGATTCCTGGTATCAAGGGCTTGCCTTCATTTTTTCATGCATTTGAAAAGTATAATTAAAGAATAACTGTATCCAACTGTGAAAACGCGTGAAATACTTCCAGCGTTGTGGTATCTAGGTCTTGTGCGTAATTAGAAACCCAGTAAAAGCAAAACTAATTACAATTAACACTATTAGTTATTACTTTTGCAGGACGGAAACATGTTTTTCTCTCTCATTCTTTCCAGGAACATTATTTTAAGGCTGTTTCAAGCATTTTTGGGGGGTATCCTAAAATCCTGGTTATATTTATTGTTTGTGTTTATTCCACATGGACACGCAGAAGCAGACATGAAAAACAAGATCATTTTGGTAAGCTTATTTCATACTGACACTCTTAAAAACGACTTCATTTGTCCTCATTAATAGCTTAAAAGTCCATGAATAAATAATCGTTAAAGATGACACTTTTTGCTTTATGTTTAGCTAAACGCAAAGTGCACAGAAACAGAATGAATATGAGCGTTTATTCCTGAGCCCACCCCTGCAATCTGATTTAGACAATTGACACACACCTCTACACACACACCCAGTTTCACAGGAGGAAAAATCCTTGCGTAGTTGGACCTTTGAGATGAGAGTAAATTCAATTAACTGAGGGTGGTTGGTGCTTTTCCTCACTTCTGAATCTGTTAGCCAAGTAGACTCCAAACTTAAAAAGGAGAGAAGAAAGGAAAAGAGAGCAAAAGGGGAAAGAGAGAGAGATAACAAGGGATGCGCGCACCAATCCCAGTGGTTTAATTATTTTAATTATCATCCTCTTTCGGCTTTTCTAAAAAAGGGGCCATTAAAGGACGCCCATTTGGGTTAATCTGATTAAAAAAGCAAGATGGAGAGAGAGATAAAAGGCTGCGCATGTCAGAACTAATCAGGGGAGTTAAAACTGCGATTTATGATCTGGGACGGGTGCAAGAAATCTTTTCAAAATAGCCCTTTCCTGTTTCAAATGCAGCAGGAGTTCTACATACACTGCTTGCAAGCATCGTTTAAAAAATTTGCCAAAAAAAAGGTAATAAAATAATGACACTAATTTCACATTCCCTGCATCGTCAGTGCAGGCACGTGACAATGAAAGGCAAAATTATTAATATGCACCACTTCATTACCAAGTGTTGAAGCCTTCAACATATTTTTTACCCAACCTGTATAAGCAGGCTATGTGGAGGTCTAGTTTGTTTATGCATACGCGTTTACCACATTTTGACAGGAAAAATAGGCCCCTCAGTCCTTTAAATCCAATATTTTAGTGTAGCACATGGCAGATATTAGCATACATTCTCGAAAACTACAAGAATGTGAATAGTGAAAGATTTCCATTGTTATTTTTCTAGTTATAATCTACATTTTTTTAAGAGTTCACACTTAGATAATGCTCGACTAAATAGCAGGTTTGGCATGCTGTCCCAGGAGAGAACCCTGAGCTCGGAGATAGATGAGCCCAAGGTTCCCACCTGGTCAATGAGCATTAGGAGGGATACGAGATCAGGTGTTTCTCCAGTGCCCCCTTTTGCTATGTATGCGTTTAGTGCTTGTGACTGTATTATGATTCACTTATGTACATGTTTTTAGACTGTGGGAGGAAACCGGAGGACCCGGAGAAAACCCACGCAAACACAGGGAGAACATGCAAACTCCACGCAGGGAGTGCCGACTGGCTCAATTAGAACTTGAACCTGTGGCCTTCTTACTGCGAGGCAGCAGTGCTAACTACTGAGCCGTTTCCAAAAACGAAAATCGACACATGCTGGTTAAGTTTGTTCTTTGCTGGTTTAAGCTGGTTCAAGCTGGTTCTTTGCTGATTTGCTTTTTCAGCAGGTTGGGTTGAAATTCGGTAAACAATTTCAACAATGTTAAACAATTTCAATTAAGGTTGCAAAACTGAAAGGTACATCATCCTTCATGTTTATTTTTTTTTATTTATCTGTGATGAAAATACTTCTAGCCTAAGCTTGATACTTAATTAACCATGGAATTATAATAGGCAAAAGTGCAGTATGTTTTGTTGGCAGACTGACTCATGTCAACATGGCCACTAAACTATGGTTAGTGCAGCAGAACCATGGTGAATGGGGTATATGCACAGCTAGCGTTTTTCAGCCAATAACAAACCTCCTGTGAAGGCTTAATGTGACTATTTTCGAATTCATAAGGTTACTTTTACAGCATCGATGTTGTAATGTACTGTAATAGCAATACATTCAGTTAAACAGACTTAAGCATTCATTTAGTTGTTCAAATGTAAAACATGATAAAGATTATTTAAACGCAAGCGCCATCAGGATCAGCAGGCGAGAGCAGAAACTCCATTGAAAATACTGAGGTAAACTCCTATTTTAAAGACATAGGGGAGGAAAATGTCATTTACAGTGTTGGGCAGTAGCACTACATTTCTCAGTAGCGTGGCGGTAGCGTCGCTACTTTATAAATCCAATAGCTTTTTAGTAGCAAAACTTTTTTGTCAAGTAGCGCAGTAGCGTCCACACAAGCTACATTTACAGAGCGCAGATCAATAAGTGACAGCACCAACATTCACAGAGCTGTAAGGCTGGTGTCTTGCCGATGAAGGTAAATCCATATGATAGCAAGAATGACGATTTCTTCTTCCTGATATTCGATGGTTGACAACAAACTTTTGCTTGATGAAAAGATGACTGAGGGAGAGGAGAGATGTATATGTATATGTATGTATAAATATATATATATATATATATATATAGTTTACTGTAGTAAAGGCTAAAGTATACTACGGTAATTACTATTATTTCATGATAGTTATTAATGATACTACAATATGTAAGTTAGTGTAATTCAATGCTTATTAGTAAATATTTCCCTTTACTATACATTACTATAGTATTTTAAATGCGTAACACCTGGTTTTGTTGGATTTTTTTGTTTTTGCTGTTATATACTAGAATTTGTTTTTGTTTGGTACAATATTATTTACAGTAAATAACTGAACTGAACAATTCTGCCTCGTATGATTCATTGACAGTTTTAGTGATCACTAAGATATGGATAATAATTTAAGCTGCTTCGATTTAAAAATAAAAATAGCAAAAATAGCTTAAATGTAGGTAAGCTACTTTTGCAAAGTAACTTTTAGCTTAGCTTGCTACATTTCCCAGAGTGTAGCTTTCAGTGTAGTTAAGCTATATTTTAAGTAGTGTAGCTAATAGCTTAGCTCACTACATTTTTCAAGTAGCTTGCCCAACACTGGTAATTTAATGCAGTGCTTCTTGTCCGTTCTGAGACCCACTTCATATTGTATATCTATCAGGCAGTAAAAAATCACAGATTTTTAAAGAAGTCAATCCTTAAACGTGGAAATTTTATAATGGAAATACAATAAATTAAAAGTCTGTGTGCATATACACAGTTGTGGTTGCTTTGTTTAAGCTACAGTAGCCATTTTGCTTGACCTTAAAAACACTTGATGCTGATTGTATATGTTGCTGCTTCTATAATGCAAAGAAGCTAGTAAATTGGAAATCTCACAGACACAGAAGTTAGATTTTATTTCCGACTTTTACAGCTCTCACAACTCTGTAGACTTGACCCATAGGGATGTTTATTTTAAAGCAAAACTGGCATACTGGCAGTGTTCAAGTAATTGCTTGGTAATTTCTTTTTCTTTTTGTACATTTTCACAGATAATTTGTTCCTTCACAGCATCTTAATACGTTACTGTCAATATAAGATTTTAAAGTAATTTCAACTCAAATCATTATGTAATTGATCTGATGTGTAGCTCTGTCATAAGCATAATCCATTACATATGCAGTGACATTTCCGATGTATCAATATGCCACAGCTTGATGTGACCTGCGACCTCCCGCCTGTCTTAATCGAACCATTTGATTCCCTGTTAAACCATCATTGTTCAAACACCCGCTGTGATCAAAACATCACTTTCACTAACTACGCCATGCCGGACACCTAATGTCTTCTCATCGAAAGTTACCGAGAACCTGACACACCACGCTCAAGCGCAGAAGCCCGGCTAAAACCTGCACAGGTGTTGAACCACAGCATGAAAAGGAGCAGAGAAAGATCCACTTTCTGAATAAATCAAGCAGAAGCAATATCCTGCATGTGTAGAGAGATGGACGGGAGCCCATGTAATATTAAAAGCGCCGTGTCTGGCAACGCAAGCGGTGCCACTCCTTTCATTGCTCCTGCTCCCTCCACTACCCGGCCACTGGCTCTTCTCTCAAGGTGACACTTCAAAGCACCAACGCAGACGTGGAAGGCCTGGCTGCCAGCATGGAGCCAGCCCAACCCTCCTCCACCCCCTTCCTCAAACAGGCGCATGCTACCCCCGCTGGGCCAGGTCAACGCCAAGAATCCACACCGCTTGCCACTCGGGAACCCTTGTCAAAATCTGCTTCGTATCCTTAATTAATAACACTCCTTTCCTATTGCAAACACAAGGGGGGTGAGAGAGTATCCGTCTGGAGTCCACTGGCACCGTTCGTTACTGAATCTGTGTTCCGACAAAGAAACGGAGGCGGTGTGTATCTGTTACAGTAATATCTGATGGAATTTAGAGGATATGTTTTAGTGCATTTGTGGTCTTGTAATTCTCACTTTTTGTCTCTGTTTCACTTAAGATGGCCCTTATTGATCGACACTCATTGACAGAGGGATGTGGAGAGTATTTGGGAAGGTTTTAGTGGGTGCTTGAAATTGTGGCTCTTTGAAAGCTGAAAAGTGCAGCCTGTGGAGGTAGGATGTTTTAAGACACCTCTGTATCCAGTGTGCTTATAACATAATCTGCTGTCTGTTATTAGCCGAAATGTTGTGCGTCTGGTTTGGCGGTGGGTGGACAGAATTAAAATGTACATTACATATATTTTATTTGTTCATATTACTCTTCAATCATATTGCTCCCATCATATGCACTCTTTAAGTCTGTGTGGAATCAAAATTTACAATTTTGTTAGCGCACATTACTATTTTTAGGTTAGCAGTTCATATGTGCATGTTAAAAAAAATCTTGTTTTGGTAATCTTCAATGTCCCACATTCCTAAAAACACTACTAGGACACACATATTTCACTAAAATTTGGTTGTTTTTGTGTTGTTTAGTTCAAATTCGTTCTTCCGGATTACAAAGAAATTTGGAAGCAACGTCACGACGATGAGATCATTGTGTAAATTCCAGCGTGGAGATTGGCTCTCTGTATATAGCAGCTGGTACAAAGTGGTGTCATTAATGAACAGATGTGCTGAAAACTCAATTCATGAGAAAGACTTGGTTTGAACCAATCAGCGCGCTCTATTGTAAACGAGATTCAATTTCACTAATATGCATGATATAGCTTCGAAGACTCTTCTTACCTGTTACAGTGTTCAGAGTGACGCCATGTTGTGTTGCCAACCTTAATTTAAACAAGTAATAAAAGAATTGTTTAGAGACATGTAACATTGTAACATCGTCAATGTTGCATTTATAAATGTGCCGCAATGAAGGTTTTGTTTCCATTTTCCGCGATGAGAGCACAGCTTGCGTGTGGACCCACATGTGTGGATTACAGTGGTATGCTAACAGGCGACAAAAATACGTTTGTAAGGAACATTTTTTTACCCAAGAGCTTTTCGCATCTGGAAATGGTGAAATCAGGATTTGCCACTCGTCTCCTTTTAAAAAAGACGTGGTTCCAGTTTGTGTTGATTGTCCTGTCTTTACGGATTTGGTAAATGTGTGATCAATGTCCTTTGTTTTAATTTATTCACATGGCAAAGTTCAGCAGTACTCTTTCAGTTTTTAAAGACATACCTTAGTCAAAATGATTTAGTTACTAAGTTTACAGTAATATCACTACAATATTATGAACTGAAAATCATCCACTTCCACACAGCTGAATCTGAATCCCTGTCTATCTTCCCTGCGTCTGTGTTTGTGTTGCCGCTGTGAAAATCAGCTATTGTGCACGTAATGAAACTCCCCTTTTCATGCAAACCCTTCTCTTTTTCGTCACTCGACACTCCCGCCTAAACAAAGCTGGACACCCACTTTCCTGACTTTTTTCAAACTAGAGGTGTGAAATCACCCTGCTGAGTCAGGGGGGGTTTCAAGCACACCCCTCTTACTATCCGTTTGCTAAAAGGGAATTATGCACAAAAGAAAGCCCCGCTCTTACTCAATATTCCGTTTGAGTTGAAAGTACATCAACACGCTGAAATAAAAGTCTCTTTTCGGTACACGCAGACTTTTAAAAATAAAGGTATTTTATTACCATTTATTATTCATTGTGGAACATAATTTGTCATGCCATGATACAACTATGAAGGTAACTGTAAACAACCCAGAATTCAAGGCGTCAACTGAATTCTTTATGTAACCAAAGAGGAAAGTGGGGGTTTTGGATAATGATATATTACCAAGACTTCAAGACATAAGATAATAAGATTGACCTATTGACAGCAGCCATGATGAACTGGAGTAGAGAACTCAGTTACATTTACTCTTTGTAGTATCAGTAATCTTTAGAATCAGTCAGGCAAATAATTGACTTGAGTTTCATTCATGCTCAAATGTTTATTGAATGCTCTTGCACAATAAACACAAAACTCTGGTCAAAAACTTACTTTCATTTTTAATTCTCACCAAAGTCACCTCATAACAATTACTTAAAACAGTCCAATGGTTAAGCACAGTCAACCATTACAAACAAACTGGGGGTAAGATTAATAAATGTACACATAAAGTTACATATTAACATATGTATTTTTGTACATATATTTGAACACTGTATGGATAATGTATTTAATCTGTGTATATGAAGCACAGCTGCATCGATCACATGGCGTCATCATGATTTTTTAATTTTTTTATTTATAACAACAAAAGATTTACAAATAAGACAGAATACTGTCTCTACAAACTATAGTTCATTTTTTCAACAAAAAGGAATTATGAATTAAATATATTACAAGCGCATGAGAGAAATAAGAGGAAACGAGAGGGTAATATAAACATAAAAACGAACAGGCCTATTAAATACAAAGCAATAAGCACAAATTCTAGAAGTTTAAACATCACTCTAGGCAAATACTTCTTGTTTGAATATGCTAAAAAAGGATATATAATTATTTACATTTATAGATATAAAACTTTCCAATATATATTAGTGTAAAACCCAAACAATTAAGTCTTAAACAACGATTAAGATTATTTTAAATAATGAAAGCATTTTCAAAAAAACACTTTAATGCAAAAAGATTAAACAAAAGGACATTCCTAAAATAAGTGAGCAGCAATTTAAGTATAAGTTTTCCAGAAAGACCAGGTATAAATGGCTAGACATGAGATATATATATATATATATATATTATATATATATTATAATCATAAAAATCATTTTATAATTATTTAATAAAATAGTTCTTTAACTTAATTTTTTAAGAAACCTTCAGGGTGGCAGGATCAATGGTGATAATTATTTTATTTCAAGTCTGTAAGACTTATTTGAGTTAATATTTAGGTTATTTACTAAAATATATCATTTAAATTGTTTATGGATTTTAATGCAGTAAATAGTCTGTATAAAAAGGTAGAAAATAAACCTGTGCAAACAAGCTAGCCTTTTAGATTATTTAACAAAAAATGATTACAGCAGTAAAACATTTGTATTCTTTCAATAAGCATGATGTGTACAAGATAGAGATGGTATGAAAAGTTAATTGTTTGTTTTGAAATTTGTGAATCAGAATTTGTCCAATAATAAACCCGAAACACACGTGGTTGTTGTCATGCGGTGAACTCAGCCAAACATGTAATATCGATGTCGTCATCAGAGCTCGTGCAGTCGCTTATCAGATGCTGCATGGGCTGAGTCAGTCGTTTGATCTCAGAGCGCTGTCGCGGTACTTTGATGCCTCATGTGACAGTCACGTGGCGTTGGAGCAGCATTAATCCGGACAAAATTTCTAACCAGCGTGCTCCGCTTTAAGACAAATTTCGATCGATCTGCGCAGCGTTGCATGAAGTTGAATGCACCTATTCACTACGGCAAATTTAGTTTATTCAATTCACCTGTACCGCATGTCTTTGGACTGTGGGGAAAACCGGAGAACCCAGAGGAAACCCACATGAACACGGGGAGAACATGCAAACTCCACACAGAAATGCCAACTGATCCAGCCAAGGCTTAAACCAGCGACCTTCTTGCTGTGAGGCGATTGTGCTACCCACTGCACCACTGTGCGCCCCGGTAGTTTACCAAAAAATGTAAAGGGAGCCTAGGTTAGCCCTTTTTCCAGATTTAATATAAGTGTTTTGCGTCTCCAGAATGTGTCTGTAAAGTTTCAGCTCAAAACACCCATCAGATTTTTCATTACACCTTTGACAAGATTCAGTTTTGTACATTTTTGCACTAGGGGGCTGTTTTGTCGTACTGCGCCTTTAAGGCTAGTCCTCCCCGTCCCCCACCGTTTCTACGTGCCTTTCTGCGTGCCTTAATCTCCTCCCTCGGCTGCGTCAGACAACAGACAGACTTAAAGGAAGCAGATCTCACATAGCGTTTGTGAGAAATACCACAGTAAGAACTTTACCAATGAGTATTTATTGTGCAGTTGCATCGATGAGTCACAATGTAGTTACAAAGTTTGCGTGTGCACACACACCGCAGCAGACACACACACACACACAGACACACACACACACAGACAGACAGACAGACAGACAGACAGACCGCGTTTAGCTTTGCACTCTTTTTGCATGAATATCTGACAGGATACAGGTTAATCTCCACTGCTGTATGGATATCTGTTATGTTAATAAACAAAATAAACCTGATTGAACGTCAACAAACTGGGATTGAAGGGTCTTCCTTTATAATTGTTCTGACCCGCGGCTGTGCTGATGAAGTAAAGCTGAAGTAAATCGCTGTAATTCATTACACACATGCACTGTTTTAAAACATTTTAAACATGTGAAACTCACTCTTGATCACATTTGATGATGATTGATAATCCTAGCGAACTGAACAGACCTTTAATTACCGGTTGCTTTGCGCACATGTGGTCTTGTTTATATGATTATACACGTGACTACCGGGACATCTTAATACACGCACATGTCAATCAATTCGGTGGGCGGGTGGACCGCACTCCTACGTCAAGTTGCTGTCGGTCTGAAAACCGCTCCAATTGGTCCACCTTTTTTATGTTGTTAAATTGAAAAAAAAAAAGGACTGGGTGTGTTTATTTCACACCAATATGACGGTCTACACACTATACCTACACACATGTGAGTCCAAACAGCTTGAAAAGTAGATTTTTCACCATAGGTGCCCTTTAATTATTTCATTTATTCACCCTGAAGTGGTTTCAAACTTTTATGAGTTTCTTTTTTTCTGTCGAGCACAAAAGAAGATAATTTGAATGAAACTGGAAACCTAACCATTGACCTCCATAGTAGGAAATTACAGGTTCTCCAAAAATATTTCCTTTTGTTTTTAACAAAAGAAAGAAACTCATAAAGATTTGGAACCCTTTGAGAGTGAGTAAATAGTGTGTAAATTATCATGATTTCTTTAATGTTGATTTATAGAATCCATTTTAAAACCTATGTAGAAATGGCGCATCATGATCTGAACTTACAAATAAAATCATGTTGATCACTGAACCTGTGAAACTATACATCATTTCAGCACTTTTTTATGATGAGATCATTGATCTTTCGACCAAACTGACTCACTTTGTCTGGATATATATATATATATATATATATATATATATATATATATATATATATATATATATATATACACAATTTTTTATGGTGGGAAGTATCTCATACAGGCTTGAAATGACATGAAATAAATAAATGAAGGCCAATTTTTCATTTTTAAGTAAAGGTATTCCTTTAAATGGAATACATTGTAGTGTTTTTAGTCTTTTGAATGGGTACTTGAGCCCAACTGATGGAGCTTTGGTGGGTACTTAAGACAACAAACACTGGGAATCACTGATCTTAAGGGTAAGAGCAGTTTACAAGCGATGAGATTGTGCTATGTTTGGATTCCTTAATCACAATCACCCACCCCACACACAGACAGCCACACAGCGGCATCAGCTGGGTCCAACCATAATCACCTCTCAAATCTGAAGGGAGAGTTTTACGAACACTGCCATGATCGATATTTGCCAATCCACCCTCCACTATCAGCCCAAATAAAAGGCACAGGCGTCAGACAGGGCTGCCGAAGCAGGTCGTGGGGAGGTCCTGTGTGCCTGTTTGATGTTTGTGCAGCGCTCATCAGTGTGTTGAGGCTGGTTCACCTCTGCTGTTGTGGAATCAGCAGGTCATCGCTGTCTCAACCCCGCGCGGTGCACCGCTGATTGCCTAGCAGTTGCTGCGAGATTGCTTTTCCGCGGTTAGGGGATGCGCTACCTGGCAGTAAGCTGGGCTCTGTTTTAATAGGGCCTCAACTCCAAACTCAAAGGTCGCTGTACTCCTTGCTGCTCACACAGGATTGTTTATGGACTTTGTTCACTGCAGTTTTCTGCCCATTAGCAGTGCAATGTGTAGAATAGCTGCTTATTTGGTCTCACGGAAGACATGCTTCTCGGTTGGATTTTCTCACAGTTGCATAATGAAGTTTAACACTCTAAAAATGCTGTGTTGTTTTAAAATTAAAATGACTATGTTCAAGAGTGGGCGGCACGGTGGCAAAGTGGGTAGCACAATCGCCTCACAGTAAGAAGGTCACTGTTTCGAGCCTTGGCTGGGTCAGTTGGCAGTTCTGTGTGGAGTTTGTATGTGCTCCGGTTTCCCCCACAAGTCCAAAGACTTGGTATAGTTTATTAGGTAGACTAAATTGTCCGTAGTGTATGTGTGTGAATGAGTGTATATTGATGTTTCCCAGTGATGGAAGGGTATCCGTTGCGTAAAACATATGCTGATAAGTTGGCAGTTCATTCCGCTGTGGCGACCCCAGATTAATAAAGGGACTAAGCCAAAAAGGAAATGAATGAATGAATGAATATCCAACAGTGTGGTACCCACTGATGTAAATAAATTAACTTTAACCCAAAAAATATTGGGTCTGTTTACAAACAGTTTTTCTTTTTTTAATGTTCTAAATCACATCTGAACAAGAGTCTAATGAATAGCAAAAATAGAATGCACAAAAATGAGTACCTAATTTTCTCTAATTTCATAAAATAAAGGACATTTCTTATCCAACAAGTGTGAGAAAGAGGGTAAGGGCTCTTCCAGTTCAGAAGAATTATTTGCCTAGCCAGAAGGGATAAAAAGGCTACAAAGTCTACTTTGTCTTTTTAAAAATTTATTTATTTTTATTTTTTTTCACAAAGTTTCACTTCTGACATAATGACAATATTGTCAAAAATGATATTGGTAACAGTTCCCTGTATTAAAGATGCACTTATAGCATTAACTTTATAAAGTAAACCAGATTTTCTTAGTATGAATCCCAAAGTTTAGTTGAAGAATTTCAGACATTATCCAGTAAAACTAGCTTAATATTTAAGCTGTAAATGTTTCTAAATCACTCTTTTTCAGGTCAGAATAGTTATTTAGCTGAGTCAATTTCTGGTTATGAGTTAAGTGGTTAGCATGGTTGCTTCTCTGCAAGAAGGTCACTGGTTTGAGTCCCGGCTGGACCAGGAGGCTCTTCTGTGTGTATTTTGCATGTTCTCCCTGTTTGTGCATGGGTTTTATCCAGGTGCTCTGGTTTCCCCACAATCCAAAGACAAGAAATATAGATGAATTGAGTAACAAAACTGGCTGTAGTGTGTGAATGGGAGATTGTGTGTGTTTCCTAGCACTGGAGGTTGTGCTCTCAATTCTGGGTTTTAGCTGGAAGGGAATCACTGTGTGGCGACCACTGATAAAGCATGGAATAAGCAGAAGGAAAGTGAATGATTATGTTGATATACTTCCTGACTAAAGGATTTAATTATTCATTTTAAACTAGAAAATAAAAAACATTTGGATTCTGTCTGTAAAGCTTCATTTCTGTTGAACTTGAATTAATGAGTATTCAGATAATTTTTAGCAGGTCTACCGTCAAACAGAACCAGTTGTTTTTGGGGTTCTTTAAGGGAATATTTAGCAGAGCTAAAGAGCAGTGGAAACATTAGTGCCCTACTTCCATCAGCTGCCAATGGGGCCAGTCCTCTTCAGTCCCTGATGAGCTTTTGCTTTTGTTAAACTGAATGCCAGTGTTTGCCAGTGCAGACTGAGATAGGAGGTCATAGACTCACACGTCTGTATTTAAAGGTACAGTGATGATGTTGAAAAATATATTAGTTTTTTTCCTTTAAGCCAAAATAACTTTTCTTCCTAGGCTGGTTATTTTTTAGGGTGTGCCTTTTCCGTTATATATCTTAATGTTTTGTTTATCTCTTACTACTTTTACATATAAAGAATTATAAAATTCATTCATTCATTTTCGGCTTAGTCCCTTTATTAATCTGGGGTCGCCACAGCGCATTGAACTGCCAACTTATCCAGCATACGTTTTACGCAGCGGATGCCCTTCTAGCCGCAACCCATCACTGGGAAACATTCATACACATTTATTCACACACATACACGGACTACGGACAATTTTAGCACACCCAATTCACCTGACCCAGCCGAAGCTTGAACCAGCGAATGTCTTGTGTGAGGCGAATGTGCTACCCACTGCGCCACCGCGTTAAGTCACTTGGGCTTATTATTATTAAGTCACTTGGGCTTTTCACATCAGGAATAGTTAGCACTGGGTTATTTCTAAACTGATACATTAAACTGAAATTATTCTTTTTTTTTTCTTTTTGCTTAAAATGAATCTTTGGTAATCTTCTGTATAGTACTAATCCCTGAGTTAATGTTCTTATATGCAGCGGTGTGAAGTAACAAATTGCAAATCCTCAAATGACTGTAATTGAGTAGTTTTTCCTCAGGAGTTGTACTTTACTAAGTAGTTTTAAAACTGTGTGCTTTTACTTTCAGTACATTTTTAGTGCTGTGTCCGTACTTTTACTCCACTATTTTCCTTCAACCTGTAGGCACTACTTTATTATTTTTCTTGTCTATGGTGATAGGCTAGTAAAGAAGAAGTAGAAGTTGAGTCCTAGAAGCAGAATAATCAGCTCTGTGATTGCCATCCAATCAAATCCCACATAGAAAATTGCATTATACAGAACAACCTCATAATACAAAATTGTTACACGCAATGACCGAGAGACTGTTTAGACTTTATGTCACTGATGAGAAGTTAGCGGATGTCTACTGTATGATGACTGAAGTCACCAGATGACCTTAAACAATCACTAAATGCACTACAGAATGTTACGTTTTCACACACACATGCACAAATTGACACATCAACCTTTCACAGCGTAACACTCACTACTCTTGAGTACTTTTAAAAGGGCTACTCTTTACTCATACTTTGAGTAATATTTACAACAGATACTTTTGGGTACTCTTTTTCAGTACTCTTTCCACCACTGCTTATATGTGGTTTAAACCTGTTTGGTTAGTTACTGAAATGTGAAAATGTGAACTTTTCATGATGTAAAGTATACAGTTTGTTAAATACTTTGTGATGTGCATGTTTTCTAATATAATTTGATTATCTTTGAGACTACTGAGCTGTTATTTTAAACAATAGTCTTACAATTCCACCTCTTTGGTGTCAGCAATAATAAACTCATCCTGTACAAATCACAGTTTTTGGTCAACACAACGATAATCCTTTAAGACTTAAAGTGATCTCATTTCATCTATGACTTTACTGCATATGTCTATCCATGATAGACCAGACCTGCAGTCACAACTTCATATTCTTTTGAATGATTACTGCAGCTTGGTTGATTTTTGCCATTTTCAGCCTAGCAGACAAAGAGATCCTATTTTTGTGGAGACTGTTGGGACGTGAGGTGGGTTGATTGATTCATGGCCTGCAGTTGATCAGAGGGAAGCCATAGATTTATTAGTAGGGTTGACGACAAAGGGAGGAAGAGAGTCTGCATATGTTAATCCGCTGGCTGAACGATGATCAAAGCTGAAACATGCTGGGCTCCACTGAACGCCCCAGGGCAAACCATGCTCTCCAGCAGTCGAATGGAAAGTGCAGGAAAGGAGTAAACAGATTAGAAAAATCAATACGCCATGTTTGGGGCTTGGCTAGATATATGGCTCAAGGGGTGCTGGCCTTTAAATGCATACTGTAAAAATGTATGAGGAAAGTCGAGTTCAACCACGGTCAATCAGTCTAAGGCTGTCAGTCATGGTATTTCTTTTATGATGTGTGTTGACATGGAGTTAGATAGACATGGGATGATAACCGTTTTCAAGTCATACCGTGGTTTGGAAAAGTCAAGGTTTTAAAAACGCCAACATTTTCTGTAGTACCGTTCCTGTGGTATATGTATGATTTTTTTTTGAAGTTTACAATATCTCCAGCAGAAAAAATATCCAAAGATGCCATTTAAAATTTTAAAGCAATCAGTGTTTTTTTAAACTAATGAAGACAGCAGAAGTCAATGATTCACTTGAATTATTTAGCCTGACATTTTTGCTGTTCCAAAATATTTTAAATGTTTCTATACAGTATGATGTGAGTAGTATAAATGAAGCTCAGAGGTACTATATCCGCCATTTTTACAAGATCACGTGACACACCCACTTCACTCCCGTTTGATACCATAGCATCCATCGGATGCACACATCAAGGAAAAAGTAGGTCATCCGGATACAGTTGAAGTCAGAATTATTAGCTTCCCTATTTTATTTTATCCCATTTTATTTTATATGACAATGGCATTTTAGGAGCCTGAAAATCAAAACTACCCTTCCATCAAATACAGAAATTAGAAACTCTACATGTGTGGTCAATCATTTCTGTGTAGTTGATGACTAGTCTATTTTTGGGCTATTCTTAGACCTCTATCATATTTTCCCTGAAAGCCCAATTTCAGCTTTGTTTTAGTCAAGTCATTGAACTAACTAGCATGTTTAGTCATTTTCGCTGATCTGTGGGAACAGGAATTAGCCGATCCGAATGTTATCACTTGATTAAATGGGCGTTATTACTGGTTATCAGCTGATAGATGATGGCCAGTAGGGGCTTTCTGCACCTACTGGTAGGCTCAGAAGGCTGTTATTATCCATTCACATGGTTAATCAGCTATAGATTACAAACAGCTGCGGCCGGAAGTTAACAAGAATTATTCATATTATTTATTAAATTTTCCATTCTTTGTATTTTATTAACGTCTACCCCTACTCCAACCATAAACCCAACCGTAACAGTAATGTAAAAACAGATCTGGATCTGGAGTCTTCTCTATTAGTATAGCTGATTCAGTGGAGTAATAACATTCAAAGCGGGTGGTCATTTGTACATAATATCATTCAAATAATAATCATATGGCTACTTAAACATATCAAACTTTAGCGCAGTGGCATGAGTTGCACTTGGATGGATTTGGTTCCCCTGAAGTTGCTGATGGAATCAGGTTGGACATCTGCAGCTGAGCTTCAGGAGCTCTTCTTATATCTGCAGTACTCATGACCGCACAGTAAAATCTTCAGCTCATCTCCAGTTTCATTCTTGGCGTGTGAAGTATTTCTTTGATAACAACCGGTCTGGATTTCAAAGCACAAGTGAACGCTGCGTCTACTCACATTGTCAGACCTAGAATCCATTATATGTTCCTCACCATCAACCCAGCTGTATGTGCGAACACCTGTATTCTCCATGGCCCTCACTCCTCCAGAGTTAGAGCTCCCAGGGGATGAGCTGTCATTTTCAGCTTCTGCCTGCTCGCTGCGCTTAAACTCCCTGTTTGTCAGGCACACTAGGACTCCTTAACAGCTCTGTTGACTGAGAATATCAGCCATAAATATGTAATTAATTACTCTCAATTAAGGGTGCTCTGCAGATTATCAAGAGTGGTTAGCTTCTCTCTTAAGTGTCACTTTCTTTGCAAAAAAAAGATGTTTTTAGCTGCCACTGAATAATAAAAATGTTGATTTTCTTTTCTCTTTCATGAAAAATTCTGTCAATTGTTTTAAAAGGCTATATGAAATGACTTGACTTCATTCCCCCCTTTGCTCGGTGTCTTTTAACTTTCTGCGTTTTAAGATGAGTGACTTGTGGTTATTATTTTTGTTTAATCTGCTAATAGATGTTTATCCCCTCAGGCTAATGTCTGAAAGTAGCTATCGGTTTTACTTATTTATTATGCGCTTAATCTACATAAACGGCATGAAACTCCACCAGGACGCTCATGTGTGCTCTCTCTATTTTTTTTTGTTCCAGCTGTGGGTTTGAAGAAAAGCAGGTCCATATTTTAAGAAAGAGGTTTCGCCGGCGCCTGTCATGAACTCAGCATCGTGTGATTGGCAGCTAACAGGATGTGATACGTTCCTGCAGGATGATTGGCAGATCACTTCAGAGCTACTGAGCGGAGACGATGTTTAATTAGAAGGCTGTTAGTATGCTGTTGAATCACAGTGTGGAAGGTCTTTCTCATCACCCCCTCCACAATTTCATGAGGCTACAGGTTTGTTTCACTTTGTTAGTCTTTATCTCCTCTTTCGTAGTTTATAGTTCACCTAATAATAAAACTTTTCTTTTTTCAATGTCTTTTTTGAAGTTGTGTAATTTTAATTTTCTTCTGCAGAATACAGAAGAATAACACTTTATTTTTTTCAAGGTCCTCTTTAAACATTATACAGTGTTCAGCATAAATGAATACACCCCCTTTAAAAAGTACGAATTTAATCAGTAGCTCAATGAACAAAAGAAAAATTTCCAAACTTTTCACCAGGCTGAGTTTTATTGAACACTTATTTAGGTCTATAACATGAAATTAAGGGTAATAATCTAACTTCAATCACAAAATGTTCAGTTTTACTCAAATTGGTTAAAGCAAAAATGAATACACCCTGCAACAAAACATACTACATCTATTATTTTTGTATGAGCACCATGATTTTTAAGGACAGCACCAAGTCTTCTAGGCATGGAATGAACAAGTTGGCGACATATTACAACATCTATCTTTTTCCATTCTTCAAGAATAACCTTTTTTAGAGTCTGGATGCTGGATGGAGAGTGATGCTCAACTTGTCGCTTCAGAATTCCCCACAGTTGTTCGATTGGGTTCAGACCAGATATTTGGCCATTCAATCACCTTCAACCATTCAGAAATGCAGCAGTAGCTTTAGATGTGTGTTTTAGATCATTGTCGTGTTGAAAGTGCATGACGACCAAGTGCACAGAGTTATGACAGCACCTGCTCCTTTAGTATAGAGCAGTACATTGTTGAGTTCATGATAACATCAATGAAATGTAGTTCTCCAACACCAGCAGCACTCAAGCAGCCCCACATAAGGCCACCACCATGTTTCTCTGTAGGCACCTTGCATTTTTCTTTGAAATCCTCACCCTTACGATGACATACAGTTAGAACAAATCTATTAGTTCCAAAAATAGTGATATTTGTCACATCACTCCAGTGTATAGAGTCCCAGTTGTCTTCATCTTATTAAGCATGGGCCCTAGCAAATTCTAGGCGTGCATTTTTAATGAATTTGTTAGGAAAGTCACATTTTATCTGTGCAAATTAACAAATCTTGTTTGCAATCAATGGCCCACATTTGTGGGAGTATTTTGTAGTATAGTATCTCATAGAAAATGTTGATTCTGAAAGGAAACTTAAGGTCTTATAACAAATGTAGGGTGTACTCATTTATGCTGAGCACTGTAACCTTTGCAACTACTTAGAGTTTTTGTTGACTTAATGTTTTCTATAGCCATTCTATTACTATGGACAATGAAAGTATTAATTTTGTGTTAAAGTGGTCCAATTTATGGAGTCAACAATGCAGGTGACAATATTTAGCTATTATTAAGATAAAGCTATTTTGTTTAAGTTGATTTTGGTTTATTTAGGTTTATCCTAATCTTAGTCTGTGTGTAACTTGATGTAGAAATGTATCCCCTGAAAAGTATTTATGATGGCAGTACCTTTTTATTGAGTTATTTTGTATTATGATTTCTTATTTTATTTTAAAAAATTGGTCACACTTTATTTTGATGGTCCGTTTGTTGAATTTAAGTTACATTGCATCTACATGCCAACTAATTCTCATTAGATTATAAGTAGACTTTTAGGTTGGGGTTAGGGTTAGTGTAAGTTGACATGTACTTGCAAACTTTCTTAGAGTCAGTTAAATGTCTGTTAAAGGAGCAGTATCAACAGATATTAAGCAGACAGTCTACTAATACTCATCTGTAAGGGGTTAAATTGTTGGGGAAGGGGTTGTTCTGGAAAAAAAAGAAAAATCTAAAAACAAAGTTTCAAAAAAAAAATTAATCTGTGAAATATTCCTTTAAATTACACATAGGGGGAATGGGACGGTTGCATTGTGCAGTTGCAACAAGATTTATTTCTCCATTCAGGAATGGTAATAGAGTGATGATATTCATGCTACATATTCTCAGTTAGACCATCCTTCAATCTGAGAGAAATCCATTCCTTCAGTATAAAATTATTTTTAGGTAAAAAGTTACTTAAAAAATTGCAAAACGTTTTTAATGTTTAGAACATTTTTCAGTTTTCGTGAAACATTGTTCATTTGCATAATTAATAAATGACTGTGTTCCTAGCTTTAAATATTTATAGCTATCAAGCATTAAAGCTGTTGTATCTTCCTAGCATAGACAGTTTAACCAGCGTTGACAGAGTTGGATCCCCATTTACAAAATTCATTTAAAAGCTTGCCATATTAACAATGTACAATTTAAATTTGATCACAATTTCAATGTAATTTAATTAGAAAAAATGAACTCTTTGATTAATTTATTCATTTCAAAGTAGTAGTTTAGTAAAGATTCAGTCGAGATTTTCAGTAAAAATATATTTTTGTTCAGTTTTTTTTAGGCCTGATAATTGGTTGTTGCTTGTTCTTTTAATAGTCTGTATTTATATGGCCAATTTAACAATTTAACCAATTGACATTTAGTCTGTTTACCAAAAAAAAAAAAATGTAGATAAAATCCAAACCCTGCAGGGTGTTCGCGGGGTCTTAAAGAGCCTGAAAATGTTTTAAATAAAAAAAAAACCTAAATTTTAGGCCTTAAAAAGTCTTAAATTCACAGAAATATTGTCTTGTAGGTCTTAAATAATTTAAAAGTTAATAATAACAGAGTTGTTATGTTTTTCCTTTTACATAATCTTCCATTTACACAAAAACTATTTACAAAAGAAGGTATGAGTGGACAAAATATTTATAATGAAACTTAAGGTTTTATGACAGAAATGCATTAGGTTGAATAGGAGTTATTCTCAATTCATTTGGACCAAAAGCAAACTAATTATTATTTTTTTATTATTTGTGTAGTTTTCTTCATGAAAAATATACATTTGACACAATAAAATTTGTGGTTAAGAAATACCTACATTTGTTTTTTCCAATTTCATTGATCCAACCGGGTCATTACCAAAAACCCTTAGTGTTTAGCCCCGTAAGTCTAAAATCTCATTCATAATGGTCTTCAGTGGGTCTTAAAAAGTTTTAAATTTGACTTGATGAAACCTGCAGAAACCATGACCTGATGTTTTAGAGTTTTTATTATTACATTTTAATGAATGTTGTAACTGTCCCTGTGGGTTGTTGCAACTGTTCCCCTGCTCTGGGTCAGTTGCAACGTTTGACTTTGTCTGTTCAAGTTTAAATTCTACATATTTTATCATATATACAAATATTATAACAATGTGGGTGTGTCTGACAGGGTTTATTATATTAAAATTTTGCGTTTCCACAAGAAATTGTTTCTGAGAAACTGAAGGAAATGCAAAAAGGTTCCCCACTCTCCCCTAATAACTACATTCTAACAATCTTTCGGAAAAACAACTGATTAAAATACTTTAATTAAGTGTGATAGATGTTTAGATGTTTACACAAGTTGGCATAAAATAACTATTTTTAAAGAGAAAAAGTTGAAGATGAGATTTTTTCATCCATCTTTTTCTTATAAACAAAATAACCAAAGAGTTTTCTTGTATCACTCAACGTTAAATAGAATAAATTGGTGAGAAATATCAACAGAACTTTAGCAGTAAATGCAGCTGCCAAAAAATGAATGGGGTTGCTAAGATTGCCATTACTGTGGTGAAGTTATCCCTCATTACTGGCCTGTGATAAAAGTGCTACCGCATTTGTACACCCCATACCACTGGCACCCATAATGCTTTGATGAAACGAAGGCCTGTTACCCCTCAGTGATACTCCTGACACCATTTATTTATTTATGTGTTTCTGGATAGGGAGCGTAGAGACATTTCAGCTGCCAAGCTCAACTTGAGCTTCAAGCGATAAGTTGGAAGGGCCCATCACAGCTGAAAATAGCTAAAACCACGCTTATGCTCAACGTTAGCATTCAAATCTCTTCTAAACATCCTGACTGAATAGTCAACAGCATAATGTGTTATCTGTTGCTTGGCTATTGAGGTTATAATAAGAATATTTTACCCGCTACAAAGCCTCCGTGGTATCCTCTCTCCTTTTCCCGATGTTGCCTGTTCAGAGCTTGGCTTTTCTACCCCATCTATCTCTCTCTCCCTCTTTTCCCCTTCATGTCAGAACAAATGCTTATTTATACTGCCAGGGAAAACAGCTGTTTGGAGGCACCAGTCGACTGGGTGACAAAAACAGTCTGAATGTGTAATGAGAAGAACACGGCAGCTTGTCTCCACGCTCTGCGGGACGCCTCACTCTGCAAAACAAATAAAGGCAACAAAACGAACGCAAACGATGTTGGAAAGTGCTGTGGCAAAGTTTAATGTGCTCTCTAATTACATTTAGCCACAGTAGCACATCCAGTACATGGACGCAGAGCAAAAGGGTTGGGGGTGAATCAGCAGTTGTTCGGCCGCCGCCACATTCGGTGCTGGAGGTCAGCGAAAGGTATTTGTTTCCAATCGAGGCCCATTGCAGCAGAAGATATCCGACAACAGCATGGGGAATCAGTGTAGTCGAGCGTACGCTGTGCTTGATTGTTCTACGCAGGCTTTGCCGTATCTGCTGGTAATTGTGAGTGCATCCGGTCCGCTGAAATAATTAGTGAGAGCGCTGCCTGATTACACTGCACGAATAGCATTTGGACCGCTCAGATTTCAGACGGTCTGTCACTTGGTCTATTTGTAGTGTCATTTTCTTTCATTTGCTTATTTGAAACTTTATAAAGTTAGATATTATTGGGATAGTTCACCCAAAACTGAAAATTCTGTCATCGTTTACTCACCCTTTACTTGTTCCACACCTGTTTGGCTTTCTTTTTTTTGTGGAACGCAAAGGAAGACATAGCAAAGAAAGCTGGACATCTTTAACTATAGACATCCATAGTATTTGTTCAACAGAAGAAATGAAGTCATTAAGGTTTGGTACCACTTGAGGGAGAGTAAATAGTGAGTACATTTTCATTTTTGGGCAAACTATGGTGTATACTAAATGAATAGAAAACATAAATGAAAGCACTAACAAATAAGCAGGCATTTAGGGTGTCAGCACATTAGCAGCATTATGTTGGTTAGAGCTGTGAGTGAATGAATCAATGTGGGGAACTTTTTCACAACTTTGAGAGCAACAATCCTTTCAAACAGGTAGATGAGAGTTGAACTGGTGCCAATGTTAAGTGATGTTACAAAACAGCTTGCTTTTCCCTTAAGAAATCAATTCATTTTATGTAAGGTTTAGTAGCAGGTCCATGATGCATGGCTTTCTTTGCCGGAGGGACCTTTGAAACAGCATATCTTCTCCCAGCCGCACCAACCCTTACCAGGAGAAGCCCTCAGGGAGCACCCTGGGACGACACGATTTTAATAATGAAAAAAGCACATGGACATGATTAGCTTATGAGGACGAGGGTGACTAATTACTTAATTTTATTGTCAAAGGGGGCAGAAGGGGGCAACAGCAGAGAAAGATCTGAATCAGAGGGTCCCCAAAAGGGGGAAGCCACAATGCTGGAACAGTCTCTCCCACTGCCCCTCCCCTCCCTCTCTCTCTCTCTCTCTCTCTCTCTCTCTCTCTCTGTCAACCTGTTGCAGTGTGCCTCACGGCATCCTCCCCGTCCTGCTGTTCAGGTTCATGTGACATCTGCTCCGAGACACTGCGCGTCCCCCCGTGAGACACGCCTCCCCTCCTCGCTCCTCATGCAGATGTTGCGTCCCCTGGTCTGGTGCAGGCCTGTGGAGCGCCAGGCCCGTTTGAAGTGTGATGAAACGGAATGGAGCGAGCCGCTTGGGGGCCTGGGGAGCTGGTTGAGGTGTGTGTGTGTTGGGGGGTTTGTTGAAGGGCCAGTGAAACTGGCTCATTACAATATCACTCAGAACCGGAGTCGAGGGTTGAGTTGTCCCCCCTCTACTGGTGCTCGTCCCAACGGGACAGGATGGAGAGTAGTCTGGAGTCAGCTGCGAGTGTTGCCGTCTCTGTCTGTCTCTCCCAATTTTGCTCTCATTGTTGTCTTGTCTTTTGCCCCATTTATTTAGCTGAGCTTTTTTTCTATCTGAGATTTTTTTCTTGCACAGTCCCTGCCTGTATTCAGCACCCTGCTATGCTGAGTAAGTGTTTGAATCTTTTTGTTTTAGTCAAATAAGCTCTGATGTAGATGTTGAAAGTAAAAAATGTTAAAACACATGACCAGAGATAAAATTGTAAGTATGAATTAGTTTAGAGAACAAATAAAATGTGAACAGTGCTTGCCTCTTCAAAATGGGCCACCCAAAAATGAAAAATCTATCATCATTTATTCACCCTCAAGTTGTTCTAAAACTGGTTTGTGCTGAGCTCACTGCTCATGTGTGTGTAACCAAACATTTTCTGGTCCCCATTGACGTGTATTTCCCATACCATGGGAGTCAATGAGAAGTAAATGAAGACAGCACTGAAAAAAATGATTCAAAGATGATTCCTTGGATTTACTCAATTTTCTTTAAGTTAAGTGGTTGTAAACAATTTATTTGGGCTGAATTTAAACAAACAAATTAAGTTGAACATTACAAAATTTTATTTGTTTGTTTGTTTAAATTCAACACATTTTTTGCAACAATTTTGCAGACATATTTTTTTTCAGTGAGAATTAAAATGTTAGTTTTATTTGAAAATGCTACTTTAATGCTAGAGGTTGATTATTTAATTGTCAGGGTGGTTAGTCATATTATCATGTTGCTAGGCTGGTCACTTTCTGGGTGGTTGATACTGGTCTCAAAACAAAAACATGTGAACATTTCCATTGCATAGAAGGTTCCTACATAAAAGACTTTACTTTTTCACAAATTCTGTTTTAGGTTCAAATTAAAATGCTGAAGAACAATTGTGCAATTAATCTTTTTTTAAAGTTGATGTAACAGCCCTTCTACTGTATTTGTAAAGTGACTCCCAGAATAGCTCTGGAGAGGAAAATCGTGTGCTTGTAGTAAACCAGACTTCAGTTATTCACACAGACATGCAGAAATCTTCGCAGTTTAATTCTCTTCTATGTCACAATTTATGTAAGTGTAAAAACACTACTTTTGATTAATTCATCCATAATTACTACAATAACCTTATTACTGGTAAAGTTCTTATTCAGTTCTCTATTCTCTGTTTTTTCAGAACATTGCAACATTATTCATTATTCAAAAGCACTGTTAAAGTACAAATTACACATTGTTATATAATTACATTTCCTCAACTATGACAATATTTATTTGTTTTCCACTTATGGTGAGCAACAGAAATACAGTGACTGTATTTTTAATAATGTTGAAGTTATGTCATGCATTAGTGTCCGACTTGATGGCGTTGAAACGTGAAGTGAGAAGCCGTCTCAGTGGGTAGGTATAGGGTGAAGTGCTGGAGGAGAGGTAAACCGTTAAAGATCAAAGTGAAAAACAAAAGCAAATTTCAAACGAGTCTCTGGAGCTCGGCAACAAACTTTTCAGTCCTCTGATAATACTTAGATCTATAAATGTTTCCTTTTTTATTTATTTATTTATTTACTTATTTATTTTTAAAATTATTCATTGCAATAATAATTTGGGCCTAACAAGCACTTGTGGGAGACGGCGTTCTTTCGCATCTTTCTTTTAGCGCTCTATAGTGCAGGGAGCTGTGGGATTTAGGGAACTATTAGAGAAAGATTTTTATTTATTTATTTGTAGCTAATGAATGCTATGCGAGCTATTTTTGCTCTTTTTGTATACTTCATTTCGCTAACTAGAGATGGATTGTAGACTTGGAGAATTACAGGCTATTTCTTTTGATTTAAGGATGATTTGATTTGTTTTATTGCTTTGGACTGCTAACCACTTTTGAATGGTTTGTTTTGTGTGTATGTGTGTGTGTGTGTGTGTGTGTGTGTGTGTGTGTGTGTGCGTGTGTGTGTGTATAAATCTATCTCTGTCTACATTCAGACTTGTAATGTTTGTTTGCATGTTTTCTTTTGCCACTTGTTGAATGATGATGTTGATGAGTTTTTACGGACACATAGTGACCTATCTGAATAGTTGAGTATTGTTCCATTCATCTGTGCTTTCTGAGATGTTTGGTGTAGACTTGAGTCCACCCTACAACAATACGGCCAGACTGTTGTTTCAGCGTTAACTCTCAAAACGGTAAAAAGACTTGTGCATGAAGACAACTGTGTGAGCGTGGGCTGATAATGACCTCCCTGCTGAATGCGGAGCAGTGTTCCCCAGATGTCCCGCTGAGCACTGCTCTGAGACTTTGATGTTTGCTGCGATGCATCTCTCTTTGTAAATATCTGCGTTATTGAGAGACAGAGCGCTGTTGTTGACGGTTTTATGAAGAGTCGTATACAGGCCTCATCCATGTTGAATGTTTGAACGTGAACAGATGGTATGGTTTTTCCATTTTTAGACATGCCAGAGGCCTCGATCCCCAGCTTGGTCAAGTATAGGAAGTCTGAGCTCATCTACTATGATTGCCCTTGGCTGGTAAGAGAAGTAAAAACAAAGATGTCATTTTGAATCTACGCTGACAGCCCGGCTGTCATCAAAAGCGTATGTAAACCGTCAGTGGCAGAGTTTCCCCCCCAATAAAAAATATGGCATGATTCTTTCTGGCCATACAAAAAATGACATTCAATTAAAAGACTATAAAACCACATTAAATCTAATCGAAGTGTGTACAAGGTCACACTTAATTTTAAGGTACAGTTCTTGCTATTCCTGCTAAGAATTTTAGCTCAATATAGTACTAATTTGCTGCTTATTAATAGTTATTATGGTAGTAGTGGGGTTTAGGTATTGGGTAGGATTAGAGATTTAGAAAATGATCATATACTTTCAATTCATGTTTATTTATAAAGCGCTTTTTCAATGTTGATTGTCAGAGCAGCTTAACATGGAAGTTCTAGTAAAATGAAACCATGTCAGTCCAGTTTTCAGAGTTTGATATCATATCAAGCACTAATAAAGAGCCAATATCTTAATAATGAGCTGGTAATAAGCCAGTAGTTAATAGTGGAAATTACGTAGGTCTCTTAAGTAGTCTAATGCTTAAGCCTTTTAAGCATGCACTTAATAGCTAAAATTTCAGCCATAGTCCTACTCCAGAAACAAAACTACTAAAATGAAAGAATTTATAAAGGCGATAATATAAAAGCATTAATATACACTTGTATGGCATTCGTATCTGTGACAACAAAAACACAGTTAAAAAACTGCACTACCCACAATCCTGAAGTACTGTCAAAATTACACAGAGAAGTCATTGTTATGATGAAAATTGTTGATCTAGATGAAAAGATCAAGTCTTGTTTGAATATGACCTCTGTGTGAGCTGTGCTTTATGCATTTCTGTGCTAATTACAGTTTACAATTACTGTAAGTTTGTTGTTGTTTTCATTGTGATTTTGTCTATTTAAATATGGTGTCTAAAAGAGTCTTTTCATTTTTGGCTTCTTTTAATTCATAATGTTGCTGTTTGAGCATAAAAAAGACCTGCAAGACACACCAAAATTGATTATATTTGTTATCAGTAAGCTCTGAATATAAGTATCCAAAGCACAAGATATAGGGCCCACCCTCTTTTGGACAGGGGGTAGGGGAGAAATAGCACATTTGCATTTAAAGACATGCATGAAAAAAAGCATGTTTATGCTTCCATCTAAAAGTGGATGATATTGACCATTTACCCTACTTACATGATGGAATAATAGATTATCTGTTGGGTAGACAATATTAAGTTGAAACTTTACAGGGAAGTTCTGTCAATACCTGAGCTGAATTTTATTTAACATCTTGATAAAAAAATTGAAAATATCGTAACAGCTGTATAATTATAACTTGCTGCCACCATATATTGTTCCTATTAGACAACTACCAATGTTACCAGAACTACCAATCTCTTCTTTTAATCCTTGTGCACTGCTCAAATTTACTACCCTTTCATTATGTTCAGGATGAAAACCTCCACTGAATTAAACTGCTGTAAAAATTCATCAGATATATATATATATTTTTTTTTTTTTATTTTTTTTTTGCATAAATCTGCTAATCAATCTCAGCCCTTATCAAAAATACTAAATTGTTTAGAAAATTACAGGATTTTAATTCTTTAATTGCCAAGTTCACAAATGATTTCACTGGTTTAGTGAAAAAAGATGTATTTTCAATATCAAAAGTAATTGTGGACTGGATTTTTTTTACCTTTTATCACAGTCTTGGACATGTGAACGATTAGTAATAATAATGCATTTTATTTAAAGGCGACTTTCATGACACTCAAGGTCACTGTACAGGACAGCTAGAACAATCAGTTCAAATAAAAACACAATAAAGTCAATAAAATACAATACAAACTTAAAAAAAAAATGCAGTCAGGTTCAAGTGAATAAGCTGTTCTAAACAGATGTGTTTTGAGTTTGGATTTAAATTGTGAAAGGGAGTCTAAATTATGGAGATCAGGAGGAAGTGAATTCCAAAGCTGAGGAGCAGAGTGGCTGAAGGCTCTGTTCACCATGGTGACAAGGCGGACAGAGTGAACAGCGAGGTGAATGGAAGACGAAGACCTGAGTGTTCGAGAAGGTGTGGCGATGTGAACAAGATTAGCAGGGTATGGAGGAGCAAGATTGTGGATGGCTTTATAAGTGAGAAGAAGTATTTTATAATTAATTCTGAAAAAGACGAGAAGCCAGTGAAGCTGCTGTAGAATGGGTGTGATGTGACAGATAGAGGGGGTTTTGTGATTATACGGGCTGCAGCGCTTTGTACCAGTTGTAATTTATGAAGAGTTTTTTTAGGGAGGCCAAACAGAAGGGAAATACAATAAGGTGTGAGGGAAGGACGTAAATGATTTATATTTCAAAGGTGGAAATAAGCAGACCGGGTGACATTATTAACATGTGCATTGAATGAAAGGGTGCTGTCGAAGATGACCCCCCAGACTCTTAACCTGAAGGGAGGGGGTAATGACAGAATCATCTGTGGGAATGGAAAAGCTATGTGATTTGTTTAAAGTGGATCGTGTACCTATAAGATGAAGTTTTATTGTCATTTATTGTCTGTTTTATCGTCATTTAATTTCAGGAAGTTCAAGGTGAACCAAGATTTAATGTCTGCAAAGCAGTTAGTAAGGGATGAAGTTGGGAGTTTGTGGTTGCGTTTGTTTGATAGGTAGAGCTGGGTGTCATCTGTGCAGCAATGAAAATGAATTTGGTGTTTGCGGAAAATATAACCAAGTGGAAGAAGATAGATGATAAATAGCAGGGGACCCAAAACTAAACCCCTGGGCACATCAGTAGTGACGGGGACTGATGACAGGGTGAAAGACTTTAATTGAATGAACTGAGTAGTAGTAACAACATTGGCTTTCATGCATTGCTAGATTTTCATTTGTTCTCCCTGATTTACTGTTGGTGGCTGTTTTTGCTCCCATTGACTTCCATTATAAACCCATTGTGCATAAATACAGAGTCTTGTTTTTGTTTACTCCATGTAGTTTTGAGAACTGAGATGCATATTTTGATTTTCCAGGTCAAGGTAAGTGCGGAAAGGTATACTCAATATAAAATCCAAAAACCTTTGTTTTTTTACACAGGCCTAGCTAAAGGGATAATGATGCAAACTGATGATCAACAGTAAAAATTACAAACTTAACCTCTTCCCAACAGGGAAAACCACCAACAATCAAAAATGCATGATTATATGGTGTCATGGTTTTGTAATCAAAAAGTGTGGTTATAATGGAAGTCAATATGGGAAAAACAGCCACTAACAGTAAATGAAGAAATGAAAATTAATTAAAAACAATCTATCAAAATGTTGTTTCACATGTCAAAGACTTCCGCAATTACTTTTTTTTATTGAAAATACGTCATTTTGTGTTTTTTTTTCCACCAAATCAGTGACATCATTTATAATATTTGCCAATTAAAAAGTGAACGTTCTGTAATTTTCTAAGAAATTTTGTAGTTTTGACCAGGACTGAGGTTGATTAACAGATTTATGCAAAAAAAGTGGATGTTTTCATGCTGAACATAACAAAAGGGTAGTAAATTTGCCCACAGTGTATCCTTGAGGTTTTTTAAAATTCAAAGCATTTTCTCAAAATATGTGTCAAAATAAGATTTGTCACGAAAAAAATTATTCTGCTAGCTGAAAGAGAAAAATTATGGTCAAATTTAGACACAAAATCACGCCAGAGCGGATGAAAACATCCCCAACAGTACATAAGGGTTAAAAATAGCTGAATTTTTGCTTTTAATGACCATATTTATTTTGGTATTAGGTTTGCCTTAAAACCAAGCTATACCAAATGTCATACGCAATCGCTGCCATTTTAAGTTGGTAGACGTTCCAAAATAGTATTCCTTGTTAACATAAACAAATAAAGATAAGTGCCTCAATCTAATGACTTTCACCTCTGCCTCCATTGTATTCAAGATTCTCGAGTTTGTTCTCCTCACATGCTTGTTTACCAGATCCAGGATGCTTCTTCTTGTAAAGTTGCAGTGTTGCGAGGGTTAAGGCTTTTGGGAGCCCCTCCCCTCAACCCCAAGTGTTTGACAGCCCACCTGAGTGCTGTGTATGGCCTGCCCAAGGCAAGACCACAGGCGACGTATCTCTCCTGTGGGCCTCCTTCAGGATCCTCCGTTCCTCACATAGCCCATTATAGCACCCCTGCACCCCTCGCTCCTTCCCACCGTCTGCTTGTAGTAGGGCTGGAGAAGATTTATTTGGGGTGTCCTCAGGCATCCAGGTTTTCAGATGCCACCCCGTGCCACCGCCACACCGGTAAATGACTATTTTTGGAGTGCAAATCTCAACTATGTGACTTTCCGCTGGCTGCACTAATGCGCCTTGACTGCTGGGCTTTCTGAGGGAGGAAGGCAAGGTAGGGAGGGTGTATCTTTGGTTAACTGCAAGACACGTATACCAGACTGCCGCTTTACCACCGTCCACCCCACTGCATTTCTTGCTGTGTTTTTTCCCCCTCTGTCTTTGTGTCTGAGTCTTGGCTATCAACATTAATGAGACATTCTTCAGCTGGCCGGATTCACAAAGGAAAGGTGAGGAGGAAATGATATGGTATTCTGGAAGCTCTCTGACTTGTGCCTATTTGAGTCTTTTTGATATAAATGAAACCCGGAGAGCGGGACGGACGCTGCATATGAAGCAGGCCCCTGCATCATTTGCCCAGTAGAAATATCAGGAGAGAGCAAAACTGTGTATAAATCGTGTTGTGCATGCACTTTTGCTAATGCGAGGTTCCGGAGTTGGCGGAATTGCGGTAATCGTTCAATTCATAATTAATCGTATCTGATTTGCCTGATTGCCTTTTAGCAGTAAGGGATTAACTCTATCTGCGAAGAGTTTTTTTTTTTTTAACTGTTAAGTATTCATGATCCTTGATAGAAATATAAATGGTGAAAAGCCATCTTCTTGAATATTGATTACAACTCATTTAAAAATCATTTTGATAAGGAAGCCATCAGTTTCTCAACCTCCTCACTATTTTCGCCATTTTAATTTCTTGTGATTTAGGCAAGCAATTAGCATTTGGCAGCAAGAACCATTGCATTGAAGAGAAGCAGCATTGAATTACTTCAAAGGTATTTATGGTACAAACAAATATGCACTGTTTCTCCCAGATTATTCTAGGTTATGCATAACTTAAGATCCATCGGCAGGATCTGTGGGCATGCTGTCGATTACCCCTGAAATATCTGACTTGTCCTTCAAAACAAATGAAAACATGTTTACAGTAATACTTAATATGGATGCCTGGAGGGCAAGTGTGCAGCACTGCAAATAAATAAAATATGCAACTATAACACTGTTTTGAAAGTGTAACCAAAGCACTTTAGCACATTACACGTGTTAGCATTAGACTAGTGTGAAAGAATTGCTTACCGACCTTGTCTGTGCAATGGTGTATCAAATATTTACAATCGGAAAAAGAAAAAAGTAAATCCTGTTGGTTTCACTTGGCATCATGGATGTGACGTAACTATTGGTAAAGCACTGTTTATATGGAGCTTCCAAATTCATCCAAATAGAAAAAATAAAGATGTGGACAACTTTATGGCTTAAATAACAAACATTTCTCACTGAGGAAGTGCTTTACAAAATGTTTTTATTTGTTTTTTCCACAGATACAAGAAAATTATACAAATTTGGGTTGGCATAAGGGTGGGTAAATGATAAAAAAGTGGTACCACTTTACAATAACAGTACTTGAATAATGATGTATTAATACGTAAGCTAAACATTACTTGATTATGGATTAATGATGAGTTAATGCATGCACTGATCATGAACTAACTGTAACTACAACATGAGTCCCAATAGTTCATATGTGAATAACAGCTACCTTAATTATTTGTTAGTACATGCATGTTTGTTAATTAATGTATTAATTACCACATTAGTTTATGCTTAATTTAACCATCATTAACTAAAAGTAATAAGTAAACCCTGTTTGCTTTACTTGGCATTATGGATTTGACATAACCATTGGTAAAGCACTGTTTACATGGAGCATTCAAATGAATCCAAATAGAAAAATAAAGATGTGGACAACTTTATGGCTTAAATAACAAACATTTCTCAATGAAGAAGAGCTTTACAAAGTTTGTTCTTCTGTTTTTTCCACAGATGTAAGAAGATTGTTCAAATTTGAGTTGGCTTGAATGTGAGTAAATAATAAATATGTGGTAACACTTTACAACAACAGTACATGAATAATGATATATTAATATGTAAATTAAACATTACTTTATCATGGATTAATGATGGGTTAATGTATGCGCTAATCATGAACTAAATTTAACTACAGCATGACATGTGTGAAGGCTACCTTAGTTAAGTATTATTCTCTCAGGTTGGTCAGGTTTACGTTTCTCTTTAGTATGCAGATTGATTTACATTTTATGTGTGTGGCTCTGTATATACTGTACATGTTTGTTGTGTTGTGTTTTTTTTTTTTTTTTGTTTATTTTATACAAATTTTATCATAAAACCTAACCAGGGACGAGGGCTGCAAATTAGCTTAATGCTATATGCCCTTTGTATACAACATCAGTTGTCTTTGTATTACAATGTCAAGTGTATTGTTCATGTTAAATATACAAGCAAATAAAAAATTTGCTCGTTAGTACATGCTTGTTTGTTAATTAATGTATTAATTACCACATTAGTTAACACTTAATTTAACCATCATGAACTAAAAGTAAAAAGTAAACCCTGTTGCCTTCACTTGGCATTATAAATGTGAATAACTATTGGTAAAGCACTGTTTACATGGAGCATCCAAATAGAAAAATAAAGATGTGGACAACTTTATGGCTTAAATAAGAAACATTTCTCACTGAAGAAGTGCTAAAATATGTTCTTTTGTTTTTTTCCACAGATGCAAGAAGATTGTTCAAATTTGGGTTGGCTTGAAGGTGAGTAAATTATGAAAATGTGGTAACACTTTACAGTAACAGTACATGAATAATGATGTATTAATATGTGAATTAAACATTACTTTATTATGGATAATGATGAGTTAAGGTATTCACTAATCATGAACTAACTGTAACTACAACATGAGTCACATGAGTTCATGAGTAAATAACAGCTACCTTAATTACTTGTTATTACATGCATGTTTGTTAATTAACGTATTAATAACCACATTAGTTTATGTTCAAACAAACCTAACTGATTAAAAGAAAAAAGTAATCTAACCGAACTGTCTAAACGGTCACTGACATGACGAGGAAATCAGATTACGACTTTTGGAACTTGGAATGTGAGAAGCCTGGCAGGAAAACTCGTGAAGGTCATCAGCAAAACAAAAGTAAAATTCTTAGCCCTAATAGCGACTAAAAAGAAAGCACAAGGATGTGAAACAGTTAAGGATGGCTTTATACTCATGCATTCTGGAGTACCAAGGAACCAAAGAGCCAGAGCAGGTGTTGGATTTCTTGTACATAAGAATGAAGTGCGAAATATATGCGAATGGAAATTCAAAAACAAAAGAATCATGTGGTTGAAATGTAAAGCAAGGAGACCCTCAGGACATACCTACAAGTCGAGCCACTGATTGAAATAATTGACAGGCATAAGATGAGGTGGTTTGGTCATGTTGTCAGGATGAAAAACCACAGGGTTCCAAAGCAGATTCTAGAGGCAAGAACCCAAGGAAGACGTCCAAGAGGCAGACCTCGAATTAAATGTATGGACTTAATTAACCTAGCATTCCAAAATAGAGGAGAAGACCCAAACTGCACCAAAACAGTGGCTGCAGACAGGAAAAGGCGGCAGAATCTTTGTTCAGCCTCTACACCGTAAGGTAGAAGAGGCCAGGAATAAGTAAGTAAAAGTTTATGCTTAATTTAACCATCACAATCTTATTAGATTAGATTCAATTTATTGTCATCACACATGTACAAGTACAAGGCAACGAAATGCAGGTTATGAAATGCAGGTTATGAAATGTTAATGTATAATTTGTCATGACTTTACTTGAAGGGGCACATCATCATTAACCCATTCTTAACTACTCATGAACTCCTTATGCATGTCCGTCTAGTGCGTTTACACTGGATAACAATAGAAAAGTGTTCTGTCAACATCAAACATAAACCGTTTAAACACAGAAGTTCATGAGTGGTTAAGAATGAGTTAATGGTGATGTGCCCCTCCAAGTAAAGTCATGACATAATTATACATTAACAGCTCATGAGTTCATATTGTTACATTAAGCTTAAACTTGAATGTTAATTAAAACATGTATCAAGTATTTACTCATGAACTCTTGTGACTCCATTTGTAGTTAAATTTAGTTCATGATTAGCGCATACATTAACTCATCAATAATCTATAATAAAGTAACATTTAATTTACATATTAATATATCATTATTCATGTACTGGTTTTGTAAAGTGTTATCAAAAACATTATTTTTGGCTAAACTATCCCTAACTACTCAATCATTTTTAAGATAATTATTTAATATTATAAATAAAATCTACTCCAGTTAGTCAGAGCCTTTGCATAGTCATTGCTACTGTCACCGTCGATAAAAGTTCAAGAATAAGTAGAAGTGCACTAGTTTAACAGTCTGCAGTAACTCCTGTGTAATGTCAAAAGTGGTAAAATGGAACAGCAGATTTTTTTTATTTTTTCTCTCCAAGAGCTTTGCCCTTTAGCTGACAGAGATTAGTTGCCTCACTCCTCGCAACTCTGGATTTGTCCAACAGTGTTAAAAGTCAAGTTGTTTACATGCAGTTTATATTATAGATTTACTGTATCTGTCATAAACCAGGTGTAAGCTGGGCTATCACAAAAGTTTCTGTCGGATATTGCTCTCTGAAGTAATAACAAGTCATTTAAGATGATACATGACATTACGTCGTCATAGCCAGTTAATTTAATCTTAACGTCATTAGGTGAAATAGATTTTGGACCAGTAAGATGTCTCTGCTGGTGGGTCTACACACTTTGGTGTGGATAATGAGATGAGGTTTTAGTAAACACGTGAAGCATCAATATGATTAGGTGGAGTCAAACAGCATAAAGGTTGGAACTTAATTGTCTTCCAAATATAGCACGGGATGTTAGATATCATGGGACTTTCTGGATTACTCATGACATATTAGATTACTCAGTCCGCCTCTGTGTTTTTGAAATATTTTGTTTTGCTGTTTTTACTATGCAAATGAGATGAAGACATCTGCTCAGACACAGGCAACTGCCTTTCGTCTGGGCTTTGCATCACAACCTTCTGTTGAAGTAGTTAAATATTTGTATATAAATTTATACATTACATTGATCTAGAGAGACGGTAACAAAAATTTTGTTGTTGCTGTTAGTGCTGCTATTTTTGTGCTCTCTATTTATCAAAATTTGATGAAATCAGAATTTCAATTCAATTCATGTTTATTTCTATAGTGTTTTTACAATGTAGATTGTGTCAAAACAGCTTAACATGGAAATTCTTGTAAATTGAAACTGTGTCAGTCCAGTTTTCAGAGTTGAAGTTCAGTTTAGTTCAGTTCAGAGTGGTTTAATTTTCACTGCACTGACACCTGTGGTTTTACTAGTTACCATGTTACCATACAATTTAATTATGCATAATTAAGACGGTAGTTTAAGTAAACTTAACTAGCAATATTTCTCAGAGTACAGTTTCAGGTGAGTTAACATAACTTAATTGACCTAAGTAAATGTGTCCCAATATAAGCAAAAATGACTTTTTCTACATTAGTAAATAATGTGAAGTTACGATACGAAGGCTACAAGGTTGCATAATTCAATTAAGAAAACCTAAAAAATTACTTTTTTAATCTATCAATGTGCAGCTCCACAAGTACCAAACCAAGCAAGCCAGTGGAAACAGTTGTGAGGAACTTCACCAATTGACAAAAGTGAAGGAAAAAAATGTACTATTATTATTATTATTATTATTATTATTATTATTAATGTTATTGGAAATATTAATCATATTAATGTTAAACAGCGATAATAACAAAAATGTTTCGTGAGCACCAAATAAACATTTTAGAATGATTTCTGTACATCAATGTGACACGGAAGACTTTATATAATTATATAATTATATAATAGTTATTTAATTAAGTAAATTATTAATTAAACCAATTATTTTAAAATGCATCTTCACTAAATTATACTGTTATTAACTGTATTTGTGATCAAGTAAGCACAGTCTTGTGTTCAAGTGCGTAATAGACTCAAATAGATAAATAGTAATACAGTTGAAATCAGAACTATTAAACCCCCTTTGAATTGTTTTTTTCTTTTCTAAATATTTCCCAAATGATGTTTAACAGAGCAGGAGAATTTGCATTGTATGTCTGATAATATTTTTTCTTCTGGAGAAAGTGTTATTTGTTTTATTTCAGCAACAGTAAAAGCAGTTTTTATTTTTTTAAAAACCATTTTAAGGTCAAAATTATTAACCCCTATAAGCTATAGTTTCTTTCGATAGTCTACAGAACAAACCATCCTTATACAAAAACTTGCCTAATTACCATAACCTGCCTAGTTAACCTAATTTACCTAGTTAAGTCTTTAAATGTCACTTTAAGCTGTATAGAAGTGTCTTGAAAAATATCTAGAAAAATATTATTTACCGTCATCATAGCAAAGATAAAATAAATCAGTTATTAGAGATAATTTATAAAAACTATTATGTTTAGAAATGTGTTGAAAAAATCTTTTCTGCGTTAAACAGAAATTGGGGGAAAAAATTAACGGGGCTAATAATTCAGGGGGGCTAATGATTCAGGGGGGCTAATAATTCTGACTTCAACTGTAGGAAAAGTCATCTTACAAATCCCATAGTTTTGAATAGTAATGTATGTAAAATTACTTTTTTTCAGAAAAGAAAACTTAATCAAATTACAAACAGTGTTTTATCAGTAGTAGTTTCAAAAATAGACAGAGACTTCTGTAGCAGTATAGTGAGTGTCTTTGCTATTTTTAAAGTTTCGTAGCATTTTTAATCAATAGTTGAGTTTGCTGCATCGGAGGAAACATGTCAAATAAAATTCCAAATTACATTTTTGGACATTGATAACTGACATCAAAGCTTTGTCTCCTTCGAAAAGCACCCGCTGATCAAATCCGTTTGGCAGCATATAACATTAGGAACATCGTCATTTCATATTCTAAGCCTGTGAAAAGTGTGTTTGCCAGAGTGAGAGTATAGTCAATCTGGATGCATGTATTCACTTTTATCAGGGCCTCTTTGTTTGGCTCATTGCTCTCGCTTTCTGTATTAATGAGTGTGTTTTGCTCTGTGCATTTGCTGCTGTTTGGATTTGTTTGTCTCAGTTTGTTAAGGGTTTAAAAAGCTCGAAATAGCTCCCCCACTTCCCCCTCAACCAAATATGGCCAAACATGCTGCCAACCAGGATATTGTTTTTCCTCAAGACTGTTCCAGCTCATGAGAACTTGTTTCCACACCTCAAAGCATTTGCTAAGGCCTGCTAATTGACTGTAACACCTGATGTTGGCTTGAGAGCCGGCAAGCATCAACTCGGACAGTGTACATGCAATTATTGTGACTAACATGGTTAACACTGGTCACAACTGGTGTCTTAGCATTTAATGAGTTCTCTCTTTGCAAAATTGTGTCCCGCTTAGCATCCTCAGCTGAGAGTAAACAGACTTAAGAGGTCCTGAAGGAGGCCAGAGACTTTACACTTCCACAGGGAGGCAAGAATAACGTAGCGTGAAAACCCGCTGCGGCTGCTGATGAAATAATAATGTGTCGGGTAAGAACACGGAGCTGAAATTTGCACATGAAAATCTGCTGCTTGAAAATCTTTGTGTCTTCGATACCGCCTATGACGATTCTTGGTGAAAAGTTAACATGCAAATAGACCCCCCATGTCTTCTCTCCTTTGAGAGCAGTAGGCCCATTGTCTGGGTTGTGTTATTGTTTATTTTGTTTATTTCTAAAACAATTAAAGTAGTTGATTATACATTTCATAATTTGTCTTTCAGGAGAACTACGCTAATGTAGTCTGTTTGAAGATGCTCAGAAGACGGGATCCCCAGTGAAAGGAAGGTACACTCTTTTGGCACTAAAAGGATGGTAGTAAATCTCATAGAGTGGCTAATTCTGAATGCATGTCAGTGTTTATGTTTCATTCAAACTATTACGTTCTGATTTTCCGCAATGATTTCGTACTAAATATGTACCAACAATATGTACCAACTCAATATTTTGTCCTGACCTTAAAGCGCCATGAAACCCTCCTTGTCTCAGCAGGGTGTTTTCACACCTCTAGTTTAAATAAAAGTCAGGAAAGTGGGTGAGTTCAGCTTTGTTTAGGTGGGAGTGTCGAGTGGCGAAAGAGAGAAGGGTTAGCCTGAAAAGGGGAGTTTCATTACGTGCACAACAGCTGATTTTCACAGCGGCAACACAAACACAGACGCAGGGGAGATAGACCGTGATTCTCAGAGCAGCATTTAGGCTGCATTTACACTGCAGATCTTGATGGTCAATTTCAATTTTGTGACTATATTCGATTGTTTTGCTGACCTGCTTACATCATCTTTTAAATGTGACTCGTATCCGATTGACTGCATTTACACAGCACAAGGCAAAGTCGCAATGACCAGGAAAAAAGACAGCTATATGACAATATAAAAGCTTTATTAGTCCTCGAGTATGAGATTTAAGTTTTGGGACACTTCTGTAGTCTGTTCTAAAATGAAAGCGTCAGATGTTACATAAGAACACGAGGACGCAAGACCGCTGAAGAATGCATATTGAGAAACAGCCAATGTGTTTTGGTATTTCGTGACCCTTTAATGGAAGAGTATATCTACTCAGCCTCAGGTCATTCCAAATCTGAGTTAAAGCATCTGATAAAATTAAAGTAAAATCAAAAAACAAACTTGTGTGATATCATTTCAAACTAAATTCAACCAAAACAAAAGTTCATTCGGAGTGAACTGAGGGCTTTTACTTTCTTCTTTGGAACCAAAATGATATATTTTGCAGAATATTTCAAATGACTTCTGTCAAATGAAAATTGGTCAGTCAGAATAATTTTTTTAAGTAAACTTGAGATCAAATTTCATGATTAAAGTTCTGTCCAATTCAAAGGTTTATATACATTTCCCTGCAATCATATGCAGCCCTGCATTGCAGTTACTCCTGCCTAGATGCATTACGGGTTGGAGAGTTTTCTTCTACACTGACTTCAATTGGAATTAATGTTCTGTTGACATTAGAGAAGCAAAACAATATTATGGTTGCCTGTTTTTGATCAATCAACATCTTCTATTTGCACTCAAAGCTCTCGTTCACCTTTTGCTGTTTTTTTAATGCCCTTTCACCCAACACGGTCCACTCTCTGTTCTTTTTACTGTCCTCGAATGTCAACGTGCCTTCCCAGTGTATTCTGAGGCCTTTCACTATGAAAGAGGTATGAGAATGAAAGCAGTGGAGAGAGAGAGAGAGAGAGAGAGAGAGACATGTCAGCTTGCGCCCTCAGTCACGGCCGGTTAGTTAAAGCAAATGCCGTTGGCCTCCTGAGAGAACGCGGGCCGGCCGAGGGTGCCAATCACAGCTGTACCCAGGGCTTTCCTGTGTTCCGTTCGCCGCAAGCTACTTTTTATTAATTTAATAAACATCCCACAGAGAGCAGTGAGCTACAGCCACCGACAGCAGCGCTGCTCAGGTCCTAATGAGAGGAGCTTACTTTAGCTCCACACACATAAGGAAGACGACGCCAGCAAACGTACACACACAACCTTTGACAGACACAAACAGACTCTTTAACATCTTGTACATTGGAGCGATGTGGGCCAGCATGCACTCAGTCTTATTTATTTATCTAATACCTCACTCATTAGTATTCTGGTATTGGCAGACACTTTGCAGGGGCCAACAGAGAACACCTTGCAGTCTGAAAAATAATGATGATCTTACTTTAAAAGCGGCTTCTCACGGCCCTAGACGGCTCAGCGTGGACGAAAGCGGCAACGGGAGTCATTAAAAGCGCCCTTTTCCTCTCAGCTTATGAGTTTACGCAAAGCAACACGGTAAAAAAAAACAAAAAAAAAACACTCTAACCATTTCCATAATGCCTGGATAACGGGGACAAGAGACTCCAGATGTCAAACACTGGAAAGTGTAAATTCCCCCGTAATCGAAATTTTACTTCGTTTGCCTTCATTTCTCTCCCTCTCTAAATTCCCTCCTGTTCCCAACCCTCTTTATTCCGTACCGCTACACATATTCATGAATTCATGTTTGTGATGAAAACTTATGCGGATTGAGGGGGGAAAAACAAACATAAAGTGTATTTTGACGAGGATCTGCCTCGTTTCGGTGCCAGAGAGCTGCACCAGCTTCGCTCCTCAGGGACTCGCCAGGATGGTAGACCCTCATTCCGTATTTCTCTTTCTCTTTTCTCCTACCCCCCTCCATTCAGAACGCTATCTCTCTCTCTCTCTCTCTCTCTCTCTCTCTCTCTCTCTCTCTCTCTTTCTCTCCATCCTCTACCTTGGCCCTCCCTTGCTTTTTCCCCCTCTGTCAAAGTCAGTTACAGACGGAAGATCTCTCCTTCTTAAATAATTCACAGGTTGATTAATAGACTCACAAGGGTATAATTAGACAGGGGAGAGACAGTGGCTAGTGTAACCAGTACAGTGCTTAGGGGAATTAGAGAGTGGGATTAATAAGGAAACTGAGAATACAGCGAGTGTTGAGAAAATGTGTTGGTGGTTCAGGTTGGAGATGGGGGGTGGAGGATGTGTGCTGTATGAAGCACTTTCTCCAGGAGCAGAGAGCCAACGTTTGTTTGATGTGGAAATTGGACAGTTTGAATCCGTCTCATTTAATTTTTCACAAGTTACAGGGACCCCCTTGGTATAGCACACTTTTCTAAAGGAAATAAAATTAATTTGACTTTCCTTTTTCGCAGGCCCTTTCTTTTTTTTTTTTTTTCATGGCCCCTTTCTGAAATGTCTTTTTTTTTCCACCCTCCCCTCTCTTTTCCTTTTTATTTGCACTGAAAGATCTATAGGAGGAAGCGGAGCTGCTATCATCAGCAAATAAACTCAGTGGCGTCGCCTCTAAAACGGGATTGGGCTACTTTCGCATTCTGAAAGGGACGAGTTTTGTTGTGCGAGATTGGCGTTCGTTGCGAAAATCCGCCAGACAGATCTCTGCTTCAAATGTAAACAGCTTCTTATCCCTTTGCCTGCGCAGACCAAATCAGAAATGAAACAAAACGTATCAACGCGGAATCCAAAAACACATTTCAGAGACGTTTCTGTTCACCCTTCAGCGAAGACTTATGGGACTTCACTTATGATGCTGCAGATTATTTTGCTGTCTTACCTCTTGTCTTTTGTTTCTCATTTGAAAGATGCATTTGTGAAATGTATTCTCTGCCCTGTCCCATGTGTGCGTTTTCAATGGAAGACAGCTAAATCCTTAGCGTGGTCTGAATGGGTCCCCCAAACAGAGCTGGTTGTATTCATCTGCTTCTTTTCTCTCTCTCTCGCTTCTTCCATCTGTCTCCTCCAGATGTTTTCTTCCATCCTCACAATGCATCTGATCTGTCGGTGAAGAAAAGGCAACATGACAGCGCTGTTTGCACAAGCTCATCCTGTGCCATTTCATCCTGCGCTGCAAGACATGAATGCAATGAGCCCCCAGGTGATACGAGTGGGAGACTCATTTGATTCAGTTTACCTCTTAAAATTAGAATAGCTTGATTAAACTTAATTTGCATTGTTTTGTTTCAACCTCATTTGCATTGTTCTGTTCTTTCCTCGGAAACGCTGCTATAGAAAAACACAGTTCTGTAGTATCAATACTAGGGATAGGCACTTGTATAATGTAGCTTCTAAATATTTTAAGCTGCTCAAAAATTAAAGTAGCTACACTGAAAATGTAGTTTGCTACAGTAGTAGTAGGCTACTTACAGTAAAACATTTAAAATGGGATATTTGAGACTGCAAATAAGAACACTGCAATAATAGCATTGAGTCTCTGCCCCGGTCTCTAAAACTACAATTTACCATTAAATATGTTGACTTAAATCTATCCTTTGTTTATTTATACATTTAGATTTATTTTACATAGCAAATGCATATTTTTTGTTTAATATTTTAGAAGCATATGTTTTAGTCAACAAAAATAATTTGATGATTTGCTAATATAATAAGGTGGCAATTGGCTATTTGCACAGCTAGAGTTTTAAAGCCAACGATAAACTTCTGGTGAAAGCTTAATGTGAATATTTTCAATTTCACAAGGTTGTTTTTACAGCATCGATGTTGTAATGTAATTACAATACATTCAGTTAAATACATTTACATTTACATTTAGTCATTTAGCAGATGCTTTTATCCTAAGCGACTTACAAATGAGGACAAGGAAGCAATTTACACAACTATAAGAGCAGCAGTAAACAAGTGCTGTAGACAAGTTTCAGGTGTGTAAAGTCTAAGAAGCAAAGCATTAGTAATGTTTTTTTTTTTTTTGAGAGAGAGAGTACAGTTAGAGGTATAGCCAGAGAGGCAGTTACCGATTAGGAAGGAAAGTGGAGACTAAACAGTTGAGTTTTTAGTCGTTTCTTGAAGACAGCAAGTGACTCTGCTGTTCTGATGCAGTTAGGGAGTTCATTCCACCAACTGGGCAGATTGAATGCGAGAGTTCGGGAAAGTGATTTCTTCCCTCTTAGGGATGGAACCACGAGGCGACGTTCATTCACAGAACGCAAGTTTCTAGAGGGCACATAAATCTGCAGAAGTGAGAGCAGACGCAAGCATTCATTTAGTTGTTAAGGCATAAAGCGAGATGAAAGACCGTTGTAACCTCTAGCGCCGTCAGTAGGATTGGGCAAGCACAAAAACACCATTGGAAATACTGTGGTAAAATAAACGTTCATATTTTAAAGACATGGCGGGGGGGATAGAATTTAATGCAGTGCTTCTTGTCTGGTCTGAGAACCACTTTAAATCGTATATCTAACAGGCATTAAAGATCGCAGATTTTTAAAGAAATTAAAATTTTGTAATTTAAAGACAGTTCACCGAAAGCCCTGGGGCTGCCTGAGTGAAAATTAAAAGTCATTAAATATTTATTTTATATTTAGTGCAGTTTTCAGTTTTATATTCATATATTATAAACTGTTCATTCATTCATTTTCTTTTCAGCTTAGTCCCTTTATTAATCTGGGGTCGACACAGCGAAATGAACTGCCAACTTACCCAGAATATGTTTTACGCAGCAGATGCCCTTCCAGCTGCAACCTATCACTGGGAAACATCCATACACACTCATTCAAACACATACACTACAAACAATTTAGTTTATTCAATTCACCTGTACCGCATGTCTTTGAACTTGTGGGGGAAATCGGAGCACCCGGAGGAAACCCACGCCAACATGGGGAGAACATGCACAAAGAATGCTCCACAACTCCACAAAGAAACACCAACTGACCCAGCCGAGGCTCGAACCAGCGACCTTCTTGCTGTGAGGCGATCATGCTACCCACTGCGTCACCATGCAGCCCTACTGTACATGTATTAGTATTTTTATAAAATGACATTTGCTATTTTATTTTATAGTTTTAAATATATTTTAACTATGATAATATTTATAATTTAAGAGATTTATCTGGCACAAAAACTATTTTTTTTAATTTTTATACTGAACTAACTATACACAAAACTAAAAAGCTTTTTATTAACTGCAAATACAAGGACAGCATTTATTATATATTCCAAACTGCAAAAATGCAAATGACTCAATCTGTTGATCTGAGCAAACCAATTTACTAGAAATATTCAAGCTTTATAATGTTTCCAAACATTGTTATTCTCCACCTTTTTTGCAGTTAATAATTACAGTAGCTTTTAGATTTGTGTTAATGTATGTTCATCCTATGACTAATAATGAAGTAAAAGCTTTAGGTAGAACCAACTGAGCTTTAGGTAGAACCAAATGAATCAGACAATCCAATGCTGTATATATATAAGCAAGCACTGTTTTTCATAATGCATTGGATTATTACATAAGATTTGCCACTAAACGTTCTGTTAGTGTTATATTATTTATTAATAAAATATGTTTAAGACTATTGTCACTTGTAATCTACAGTAATTGAGTTAGTTCTGCTGTCTCTACCAGCCTAAAGAGGGCGCCAGTGTTCCCAGCAGTGTTGGTTTATTTATCCAGGATGGCATTAAAGCACTGTACACCTGATAAAGGGGGTGTCAGGAGGCCTCTGACAGCCTCGGAGGCTGCTGAGTTTTTTGCGATTTGGTTGCGGCGCCGCCAGAACAAGGAGAGCCTGTGGCAACTTTGAAGTTTTGACAGACGAAGGTCTCTGAACATCCCTTAATCTTGCCTTTGCTCAGACAGTACACACGGCAAGTTCACGCTGTTTGCTTTCTGCTTCTTAATGACACAAACCATTCACCCGCCGCACATCACAACATTTCATCTACCTTAATGCAAGCTGGCTGATTTCTTCAGACGCCGAAGCCCCCTTAACTCTCTCTGAAACTAGCCGTCTCCGAAGAGCGTGTGGGAAGACGCGGCTTTCCGCTGTGTGGCGATGAGCTCTCGCGTGTCGTGTGGGCCTTTTTGATCGTACCTGAGTGTTTTTGTTAGCATGCTGCAGGAAACTGCCTGGTGTGATGTGTTGAAAATCAGATCAATAGCTAGCAACTGTAAACGGATGGCTCTGTCAGAACGGATTGTCCTGAAGCAGACATTGACGAGAGACAGGCTGTGCGCTTAACATGCCTTCATCAATCCAACTTCGTTTGGCCCGCAAAATACAAGTAGAAGTAAAAAGGGAAAGAGGAGCCTTTTGTTCATGAGCAGAACTTTGTTTTACTTGTTATCATATTTAGGGTTATGGGTTTGAACAAAGTGTAACTGATGTGTTAATCTTTTGATGCGTAACTCATCCAACACTGTGATACAGACAAATTCATTCATTCATTTTCCTTCGGGTTAGTCCCTTATTCATTAGTGGTCGCCACAGGGGAATGAACTGGCAACTTATCCAGCATATGTTTTACACAGAGGATACCCTTCCAGCTGCAACCCAGTACTGGGAAACATCCATCCACACTCATCCACACATGTATACTACGGCCAATTAAGTTTATTCAATTCACCTGTAGCGCATACCAGAGCACCCGGAGAAAACCCACGCAAACATGGGAGAACATGCAAATTCCACACAGAAATGCTAACTGACCCAGCTGTGGCTCGAACCAGCGACCTTCTTGCTGTGAGGCGTCAAAGCTATCTACTAAGCCACCGTGTCGCCGATTCAAATTGTTCCTTAAATTGTGTCATCTTCTTTCCTTCTGTTGAACACAAAGGGAGGATGTTTTGAATAATAGCACACTTTACTTTAACATGAGCTATGAATGAACTTTATTCGCTGGTTCGAGCCTCGGCTGGGTCAGTTGGCGTTTCTTTGTGGAGTTTGCATGTTATTTCCATGGCCTTTAAAGTGAAATAACTGAACATGCACATAAGAGGTTGAGACAAATGCAAATTTTAGAGGAATGTTTCAGACAGCACTTTTTTTGCATCTGAACTCTTCATATATTGTTAATTGTTTGTTTTTATTAGTAAATACAGTAACTAACATTAACTAATGGAATCTTATTCATTCATTCATTCATTCATTCATTCATTCATTCATTCATTTTCTTTTCGGCTTAGTTCCTTTATTAATCTGGGGTCGCCACAGCGGAATGAACCGCCAACTTATCCATGCAGCGGATGCCCTTCCAGCTGCAATCCATCACTGGGAAACACCTACACACTTATTCACACACACATACATTACGGACAACTTAGCCTACCCAATTCACCTGTACTGCATGTCTTTGAACTGTGGGGGGAAACCGGAGCACCCGGCGGAAGCCCACGCGAACGCAGGCAGGACATGCAAACTCCACACAGAAATGCCAACTGACCCAGCCGAGGCTCGAACCAGCGACCTTCTTGCTGTGGGGCGACAGCGCTACATACTGCACCACTGCGTCACCTGGAACCTTATTTTAAAGTGTTACTGAAAAAACGGAAAAAAGGGAAGTTTTAGAGTGACAAGAAATAAGTGTACTGTTAATTATACAATTAATCATAATCATGATAAGAAAAATGTCTCATAGTTCCTTCAAAAATACCACTAAATATATGAATATTATTTTAACATGTATCTTGTTCAACAACTGAGCAGCATATAACACCTTTACTTTGCCATAAGGAAGAATTTACAATGTAAAGTACAGTTATTTAAATTTGTAGACTGCAAAATCTTATTTTCAGCATTAAATGTTTAAAGTTAGGAATCAAAGGAAATCAACGGGCTATTTCAGCTCCCATTACACTGATAAATTTGTTACTGTAAATAATTTTTATCTTTAAAAATGATGTTAGAACATGATTAACTTGAGGTTAACTTGAACATGATGTTGAAAACAAGGACAACTTTAAAAAGTTTGTGTATGTCTGTATGTGGTGTGAAATTATGGAACAGTCTAGAACAGATTCTCCAACAATTTCAGGATATTAATCAATTTAAAAAGTTGTATAAATATATATTATTAGGGGAATATGATGAATGGAGGTGATTGAAGAGGAATAAAGTGAGAAAGGTACAATATGGTGAAATTTCAATTAATGGCTGTTTGCTATAACATGTATTTTTGGGTCTATGTTATAAAATGTAAATGTACAAATGGAATCAAACATATAATATGTCCAAAATGCCAAAAGGATAAAATATGTCTCATGTAAAGCTCATATGTCTCATGTGGAGGGAAGAGATATGTGAAAGAGGAAATAAGTTTAAGTAATACACGAATGATGTGTGTGGTAATGGGGTGGGGGAAAATAATAAGCTTGTGCTTCATCCCGCTCCGTTTCGACCATGTTGAAATGTATTAAATGTATGTATAAATGTGTATAATTTTTACGTTCGAAAAAATAAATCAATTAAAAAAATCTAATCAAATATTTTCTTTTGTTTTTCAGAGGAAAATCAGTCATATTTGTTTAAAATGGCATTAGGGTGAGTACAAATGACAATTTTTTTACCTTTGGATGAACTTTCACTGCACTTTATTTTATTTGTGTCCAGACTCCATAACCCATTTGGTACTTTAATTTACCAATACGTCCTTATGCAATCACACTATAACAACATATACTGTAAGTGTAGCAAACAGGTTGTATAGTTTTGCCAACACTTGTCAGATCAGTTTCCGAACTAGATTTGCACCTTCCAAAAAATTATGTTTTGTCCTATAGCCACACTTTCTCTCTCTCCCACGTTCTGTTCTCTATCTCACTCTCCTTTGTTTTTGTTTGTGGCAATTGGAGGGCCAAATGGAAAGGCTGGATTGTCTGCCATGGTAAGTAAAGTGGAGTGTAGTGGCACAGTGCAGGTGGGCAGGAGAGGGCGCAGAGGTTAATTACTCTATTACTGGGTGGCTCAGGCAGGAGCTGTTTAAACAGGACCCAGTCAGCAGGGGATTAGGCCTCATTACTCCAGCTAAAGCTATGCTGTGGACCCTTCCCCCTGCCCCGCACTGCCTCGGGTTTAGACGTGCCAGAGAATATTCATACTTGCCCCGGGGGAGAAAGAGAGCGAGTTCGGAAGTGTTGAAAGGCCTGACACAAACATGGAGAGTGGATGAAAGGCAGAAGGAAGGAGAGGTTGAAAGTAGGAAGTGGAAAGAATCAAAGGAACAGAGAGAGAGAGAGAGAGTAAAGGCAGAGCATCACGATTGTAAATCTTGGCTTAACTTCTCTAGATCTGTGGCATCAACCACCTGAGCTGAGCAATGCAACAATTATCCCTCCAATACCCACACGGGCAGATTAACATCTCCACTCCGATTACACCCTGACCTGCTCGCTCTCCTCTCTTCCTCTGCTCTCGGCCCACGGGTGTCTGATGGCACGGGCTGATAGCTGCGCTTCTCTACCCGAAGAACGTTGTGTGAACTGAAATGGGGTCGAGATTGTGTGCCTGAACTGGACTTGTTGGTCAGTGCGTCTGTGAACCACATTTGTGAGGCTTTGGATCAAGCTGGATTGTTAATGGATCTGGTTTGTCTGATAGCATGAGGTCCGGGTGGGATAGTTTGTTATTGATTTATTAGTTTGGATATTTCCTTTGTGATATTCATAAAATGGCAAGAAACTTTCTTCCGCCTAAAACTTCCAGCTGTGTAAAAAAATGTTTTTAAAGTTGTAAATGAAACAAGATTATTATATTTTGACGTTCTCCATTTGAAAATTCTGTTATTATTACTGGCCTTCCTGCTAGGCATGGGCTGGTATAAGTTTCTGACGGTATGATAACCTTGGATAAAAATATCACGGTTTTACGGTGTAAAGTTTATTTCTAAACTAATTTCGAGAGGATCACATGCTTATGATTGACACGGCTGGCCTTGAGTCAAGCTAATGTACGAACCACCAATCATACGATTTCTAACTCAGTATAAATAACCAAAGCATCTTACCTTTAGTCATCTTCATCTTGAAAAATCCCCCCTCCTCCTCTCTTTCTCTATAGGACAGCACGGCAGCCCAGTGGCTAGCACTGCGGTCTCACAGCAAGAATGCCTCTTTTTTGGGTCTCCACCCAGCTACCCAGTCGGCGTTTCTGTGCGGAGTTCATGTTCTCCCCGTGCTCGCATGGGTTTTCCCAGAGTCCTCTGGTTTCCTCCCACAGTCCAAAACCTGAGACATAAGTGAATTGACTAAATCAAATCAGCACCATAGTCAAATTCCACAAGCAACACACCCTCATAGCAATCCTTAAGCAGCACGAGGGGGGGTCTTGAGATCTACCTGAGCTCAAACTCCCCTCTCGGGAGGGAGCCCCGGGCTCGAGGATCTCATGAGCTCAGGGCTCTCTCCCGGGACAGCATGTCAAACTAGCTTATTACCAATCATCAGCTAAGTGTGTACTCTTGAAATGTCTTTGTAAAAAATCTTTTTTAATAATAACATAATATATTTTATTTTAGGAAATATTTTTTATTATTTTGTAACAGTAAACCTTTCAGGCTAAATAATTAAAAAAATCATTGACTTCAGCTATCTTCATTTATTTCAAAAACACAGATGTTTATACCTTAGGAATGGTACAACAGAAAATGTTTACAGTTTCAATACTTGACTTTTCCAAACCACTGTAAACCTTGAAACCTTGCTATTGTCCCATACCTACTTCCTGCTGCACCAATTCCCTAAGACTTTCATTCATCTTTGGAGCCCAAATTAAGATATTTTCCATTAAATTATCCTCCATAGACAGCAACAGTACCGGGATGTCTAAATTCCAGAAAAGTGATAAAAACATTGTCAAAGCATTTCATGTTACTTCAGTGGTTGAACTTTAATCATATGAAGCTCCAAGAACACTTTTGCGTGTCCATAAATTGTAAAAAAATTCACACATCCATTTCACCATTTCATAACGATAAATTGTGACATCATTAACCAGAAATGACCTCTAAACGGCTGCGCTTGTACTTGTAAACATTTGACTACATTACAAATTCTGTGGATGGATAAGTATTGTGAACAACTTTGATGAAAACATATAGAGGAGCACTTTAACGTGTCGAGATGTACATAATATGTGTGTGCTGGCGCTCACCTGAAAGAAGCAGAGCTTGAAAGTAAACAAACAGCGGTTATCATGAGCATGTTATTGATAATTTTTTCACACAGTTGGCATTAAGATGGAACATAGAAATGTTATCTGACTAACATCTAGCAGCTAAATGTGTCTGGAAAAATAATAAAAGGCTTTTATTTTCATAAACAGTGGGGATGTGAATGTGTCTGAATGTTGTCATTGGCTGGAGTAGACGTCTCACATCAGCGTGCTCTAATAATGAACGCACTCTTTCCAGCAATGTTCCTTCTGCATTTACACAGAGCAGAATTCTGGCAAATTACCAGTAATGTTACAACTTCTTTTCCAGAAAATTCCCAGAACGAATTGCCGGTAATTTTCCAGAAAGGTCTGAATGTGTGAAAGGGGCTTATATCTCTTGCTTCAGTTCAGGGTGTGAATTTAATATTGGCAGTATGGCAGATTCTAACAGTGTTGGGCACGACACGTTTACAAACACCCCAATCATCATCGCTGGTTGATTATGTGTCCCGCCCCAGCCCTGAATACACACCCCAAGGAGAACGAGAGGTTCTATGGCTGAGAGAGACGCTGCTTGCATGAAAACCGCTTTAGCGTTGTCAATTATAGTAACGCACATTGTATTGTCAGTAATGGTAATGGTGTTGTAATGTGGAAAACAGTAATTCATTTGATTATTTGTTGCTGAATATCGCTCATTTATAGTTCCGTTATTCCCATCACTGGTTGCTGACTCTAATGGCAATATGTTGTACTAGTAAACTAGTACTAGTATTGGTAAAGGCGCACCATGACCTGTTGTGGAAGAGAAGACAAAATCACATTGAATATTTTGACAATGTTTTGACAATATGTGTTCCAGAGGTTCAGAGAAACCTACAGTATAGCGCTGTCAGGTTTGTGAACCTGTTAAATCAGTTCACAATGATCAATTAATTTGCAAATTGGACAGATCTAGTTGTATTGGTCCAGCGAGTTCACAGTTAACAACTCAATGTTTCAAATGATCGAGCCATAGCGGGTCTGCAATTAATGATTCACTGATTCAAATGATTCAAACAAATGCAAAATTTTATGATGTATTATTATGAATGAAAACCATATTTGGGTTTGAAGTAAGTCTGTGCTGTGTATGAATTGCTTTGAAGTGAACATGTTAATATTTGCTTGCATAGTTGGTTTTATTCAAAAACATAAATGTTAAAATGACAAGTTATGGATTTTCTCCACTACTGAAGCACATAATAGATGTAAAACTAATATGGTTTTGAAGCATTTTTCTTAAAACATTTTATGCTGCATAATTTGTCAGCACACACATTAACACATATTTTGTTTCTTCAGTTTAATGATATTTGTTATATGCTAGTCTATATGGTATATAGTCGCACACATGAATTACCCCTTAATTTTTTGTATGTTTTTTATTATCAGTGCATGACAGAGCGAGTTGTTTTATTAGCAGTTTTTTTATATTTAAGTCAGTGTTTTACTGCCTGGTTTTATTTTGCCTGGATTGTTTTTGTAGCACAAATCATGAGTTTAACATGAGCCTCACGTTTCCTTTAATGGCGTCTGTACTCACCTTGCATGTGCATTACAGCTCACGTGCATTTGTATATACACACAGACTGGCCCATATACAGTTGCAATGCCTAATGACCCGACCCAGGCACTGTACAGGACGACACTGTATACAGCATGAACAGTATACGTCAATAGTGAGTATAGTGCACAACATGCTAATGGTGCATTAGGTAAAATTTTCCATTTCACTTCACCCACACATATTTATTTATTTAGCCTGTAGTTCAACACATGGCTTCTAGACATACATAAAATGTCTGGACATTGCATAAAAATGTGTAATCTTTTGGGGCAGTAAACTAACAACACAACTCAATATCAACCTTAATAGTCATTGTTATTTTTTAAAGTTATTTTATAATTTTACAAATATTTTACAAAGTTGTTGTATAATGATGGTTTGTGCTATAGACTTAGATTAAAGGGGCTAATATTTTTGACATTAAAATGGTTTTAAAAAAAATTTAAACTGCTTTTATTCTAGCCGAAATAAAACAAGTAAGACTTTCTGCAGAAGAAAAAATATTATTATCAGACATACTGTAAAAATTTCCTTGCTCTGTTAAACATCATTTGGGAAATTATTGAAAAAGAAAATTAAAGGGGGGCTTATAATTCTGGTTTCAACTGTATATATATATATATATATATATATATATATATATATATATATATATATATATATATATATATATATATATATATTGACTTACTGTCAGTAATATTATAATTTGACTAATTATATATATATAGAAATGTTTGCAATACTTTGTGAAAAGATTTACTCATTTTACTCATCTTGTGTATGTCTTAAAAATATCAAATATAGATACATTTTTAATTTTAAAACAAAATTGAGTACAAGCTGGTAATTAGTATTTTAACATGTTATATTGTAATTTCATAAATTCATACACACACTTTTAATGATTGCGTATAATAAATCAAAAACATACCTGTGATTTCCTTGGTTTTTCTCTCATATTCTAACAGATGTTTCAAGACTAGATCTGTATCCACATTACACTACTAATAAATACTACATTAGTCTTATTTTCAGTTTTAAAAGTCATTTGGTGCCTCTGATTAAATAATTCTATAAAAGCTAGTTGTAAACAACAAACAACAAACAGTTGTTTACAGTTGTAAAATCCCAGTGAACAAAAGGCAAACATACGATGACCGAGAGAGTTTAACATGCTGCAATTTAAGAAAGATGCTATTACAAAAAACACCAGCAAATTAGAAAAAATATCTTCATCCGTTTAAGAACACACATGCTGCAAATCCTCACAACGCATACACGTAAAAAAAAATTTGCTGTATTTTCCTAAAACACATAAAGACACAATGAAAACATTTCAAGTGGACCCAAAAACGTGACGGATGCCACTGTGTCGTGACTATTGCTCAGTGAAGTTGTAGGTAATCTTTGAAAGGTGAGTTTTTTGTTTGTTTATTTTAGTATCCTGATTCCCATTTCTTTAGTATTTATTAGCCTAAATAACCATAACCTAAATCGCTGAGTCTCCTTGAAACATTTCTTTTGTGTTGTGAGAAAATGCAGCGCGTTTTCATAAAATATTTGCGTTTTAAGAAAATGCAGCGTGTTTTATAAAAATGTGTTTGTGTTGTGACGATTTGCAGCATGTGTGCTGTCTGATGAAGATCTTTTCTCAGTGTGCTGGCAGTTTTTGTAATTGCACTTGTTTTCTTAAATTGCAGCATGTTAAGCTCTCTCAGCCACCATACAAACGTGCTTCCAGAAACTGGAAGCTGCAAAAGTGACCGTTGTTGTGAATACAAATCATAAGTCAAATACAAATAAACAGCACACATCTGATACTTCATTTGGCAGAGATTTAAAAAAAGAGCAAAAAAAAACACCCATTTTATGCACACACACTCACACACATTTCAGTGGAGAGGAGATAGTCAAACACTGCAAATAAAATACAATTAGATACGAGAAAAAATGCTTCATTTTGAGAGACGCCAGCCCTTCAATACATGTGATTTAGCTGAAATCCTGGACAGAGCCACCATTATATAATTGAGGAAAAAATCAATGTAAGCAGCTAGACGTGGCCGCTGTGCACAGGGTTGCATCCATATTGAAAGTGTGCGAGATCGATCTGTGTCTGGGATCAGCTTAGCTTCACTACCCTAATCACACACCGTGCTGGTCGATGCCGGAGCCTGAGCTATTGGCACTCACAGCATATGTTAACATTAGTTTTTCTCTGCCTGTTTAAGAGCCGCACCTGAGATCTTGGCCATTTACTAGTGAAAAAAAACAGGGATTATATTAAAGATTGCCTGAGGTGTGAGGGAGATTCTCTGCCCCGCTGGTTGAGGACGTTTGAGTGGGCATCGGAGGAGAGAAAAGAAACACAGGATATTTATTTTATTGACGTTCTGCTGTAGAAACAGAAAGATTTAGCGGGGCTCGACTGTTAAAATTCCCTCAGAGCTTTTTGCGTACACATACACATACAAAAATATGGGCCATTCCTCTAAGATGGATGAAAAGCAGTCAGTCAATACGAGGGCTGATTTGCACTGGAATAAAACTTAGATGGGAAGTCAGATAAATCTATAGGTTTAATCTGAACACATTCGAAACTCAGAAATTTTCATGTCCTGAGGTGATTATGTAAGTTTAGATCATTGGTAGAGCTTCTTATATCTTTAAGCTTTGTGCCTGCATTTAAAAAGGGTTACACGGACAAAAAAAAAAAACCCTATATGAGGAAAATTGTAAAAAAAAATCATACATTTCCCCCACTTTTATTCACTATTATATTTGCCAAAAATCAAGTCAGATTTACTTTTTTAATAAACAGTAGCATAAACTGCATGTTAGTCAAAAAATGCAATTAATAAATTAGAACACTTTTTTGCAATCTAGTCAGTTTTTAAACCACAAAAATCCTACATTTTGTATAGAGCTCGGAAATTAGTTGCGGTGAGTTGCAGTCGGCCATGTTTGTGGACAAATGCGGGAGCGCACAATGTAAACCGATGGAAACCCTAACTAAAAAAACGACCATTTTATACAGTTGAAGTCAGAATTATTAGCCCCCCTGAATATTTTTTCCCAATTTCTGTTTACCTGAGAGATTTTTTTCAACACATTTCTAAACATAATAGTTTTAATAACTCATTTCTAATAACTGATTTATTTTATCTTTGCCATGATGATAGTAAATAATATTTTACTAGATATTTTTCAAGACACTTCTATACAGCTTACCGTGACATTTAAAGGCTTAACTAGGTTAATTAGGTTAACTAGGCAGGTTAAGGTAATTAGGCAAGTTATTGTATAACGATGGTTTCTTCTGTAGACTATTGAAAAAAATATAGCTTAAAGGGGCTAATAATTTTGACCATAAAATGGTTTTGAAATGAATTAAAAACGGCTTTTATTCAAGAATAAAACAAATAAGACTTTATCCAGAAGAAAAATATTATCAGACATACTGTGAAAATTTCCTTGCTCTGTTAAACATCATTTGGGAAATATTTAAAAAAGAAAAAAAGAATTCAAAGGGGGGCTAATAATTCTGACTTCAACTGTAGTAATATCTTTTGAAAACCATCAAACAAACATTCAGTATAATATGATTCAACATGCACTGTAGAAACCTTTATTAACACTGTGTGTCTGAGAAGCTGATAATATGTATTCTATAACATTCTGTGTCCAGCGGTGAATTGTAACTGTAGAAGTCGAGCACAGAGGCAAAGAGGGTGAATGTAGAGCGGATCAAATAAGTTAACAAGTTTATCTGTAACTGACAGGTCATCAACGGGCTGCCACTAGAAAATATTTACAGAAATGATTTTCTTCATTATTTATTGTGCAAGAGCTCACAGTTTATTGCTGCTGAGTGTATACAGTTTTCAGCATATAAAAGTAGACCCCTCACAAATATTTTAAATTCATATTTTTAATAGGAAGCCATATAATATTATATTTGTGCATATACATTAAATTAGTCAGCACTGAAGCCAAATCTGGAGCTTATTTAACAAAATAACCTACGATAACAGCCCAAAATTAGGACACCCATATTTATATCTTATAGGAAAATATTAAATACAAATTTTAAAAAGTGGCAAAATCTAGAGAAGCAAAAAAATAGAACATTTAGTTGAATTTTTTTTACAATAATTTGCTTGGATTTAATTGTATTATCTTTAAATTTCTAAATATGTTTGGTGACTAAAATATTATTTAAATATATCTGTTTGATGAATATGTTTTGTTTAATTGCACCAAAATACATTGCCTATATTCACTGAGAAATGGATAAAAATATTTTAAAAGCCTTGCCAACAAAATGAAAGTTCTGTAAGAATGCGTGTTTTATAGCTAATATTTTTGTATCTATGTTGTAAAATAGAATAATGAAAGGAAATGTTAAAATTCCAAATATAATGCACCTATAGCCAAACTTAATTTGTTTTATTTGTTTTATTCACAATATGAAAAAAAAGACAAAATAAAATACAAAAAAGTCATGCTATAAAATCTTTATTCATTTTGTTCTAACAGGAAGCAACTTTTGCAATTCATTTTATTTCTGTGATAATATTCAAAGAACACAAAATGTAGAAGTTTTCACTGCAAAAAAAAAAATGATTTTCTTACTTAGATTTTCTTAGTCTTGTTTCTAGCCCAAATATCTAAGTGTTTTTAAATCTAAAAGCATTTATCAGATAAGCAAAAAATATTGTCTTGATTTATGAAATAATGTGTCAAAATTAAGCCAATGGCAAAATTAAAATGAAGCTGATTAAACAAAATAATCTGCCAATAAGGTAGGAAAAATAATCTTTTTTTACATTTTTGACATCAAATTTATTTTGCTTACCCCACTAACAGATTATTTGCTTGTTTATTATATATAATAAAATAAATATGTTTTCAGGAAAAACTCACTTTATTTTAGCATATTATTTCTTAAAACAAGACAACATTTTTGCTTGTCAAGAAAATGCTTCTTGATTTAAGAATTTTTAGATGTTTTGACTTGAAACAAGACAAAAAAATCTAAGCAAGAAAAGCATTTTTTGCAGTGTTGTGGTTGAGAAATTGATTGCATTGCAAAAAATGGCACAGATTTATTAATGACATTTTTTTTACCAAAATGCATTGGTAAATCAAGTACAGCAAGCGCTATTGTTTATTATTAAAGTACATTTTATCATCCTCTACTCACCCTCCACTTGTTCCAAACATGTTTGAGCTTATTTCTGTTACTGAACACAAAAGAAGACATTTTGGAGAATGTCGGAAAATGGTAGCCACTGATTACATTGTGCTTATTTCCTAAAATGGATGTCAATGGCTACCAGTTTCCAAAATTCTTCCAAATTTCTCTTTTAAGGTCGGTAGCAGAAAGAAACTTAAAAAATGGTATATCTTGAGTATAAGTCTAATCTAGAGTATTCTCTGAAATATCTCATCAAATCTCACCATAATGTAATGAATTCAAATACTGTGATATTCAAGTAATCACCATTTAAAAAGTTTCTTATTTGATTATTGTTCCTCTGTTTTTGATCTGGCGCGTCTGCACTCTTAAGGGAGATGCATCTAGAATCATAACTTCCTGCGGGCCCTCAAATCTGCATCTGTGCATATTAGGAGCATTTTAAGCATGCAATGAGGAAGAGATCATAGAGTGCTTCCATATTAATCGCCCTTTGGAATGGCCCAATTATGCTATTAATGGGCCCCGGTGTGAGAGCTAATGGCTGGAGACCTTCTTTTTTTTTTGCATAGCATTAGCTTAATTGAGCTGCAGATTGAGGCCTAGTGTGACTAGCAGGTCAAGCTAATGTTACCGCCGGTCCAACAGAAGACCTTTAACTGACAGCTATATTAATTAACAGCTATCCAGTTACACAGGCTTTAAAAGAGATGAATTAGTAACATGTTTGGTGAAGCAGCATATTGGTCTTTCAGAGGGCAACACTGGATAGCAAAGTCTACTTTAAAGCTGCTAAAATATGTAAAAAGTGCAAAGGATGGCTTGGTGGTTGAAGTTTATGGGTTTAATGGCACAAGCAGGAATATTTTATGTCACCTATAGACGTAAGTAGCGCTGAATTGAAACAAACGAGTTGCTAATTTTGGAATAAGTCAGCGTTTTACAGTAGAAAAGTCCTCCTGCTTATAGAAAGTCCAGCTGCATCTGAAAGTAGGCTGAACGAAGCAGGTCAGGCAGGAAGCTCTTTTGTTATGTAAAGAGCTGCTATTTGATCCTCACGCAGGAAAAAAAAGGAAAAGAAAAGGGAGCCGTTCAGATAAACTTGCCTCATCAGATAATTGAAGATGCCTTCGCTCCAGTTTCTCTCTTTTGCATAAATGTCTGATCAGTTTTCAGAGGCTGATAACGGCAGGCCTGTCCCTCCGCTCGCTCCTCTGGAGTTCTGCGCTCCGCCGGGGTGTGGATGAGCTAAGAAAACATTTGCAGGATGATCTCTCTGATCTTCAGTATGTATAGATAACATATTCCATTGTGTGGTTTTTTGTTCTGTCATTGGAAATCTCCAGTCTCGCTCAGTGCTTATGATTTTTATGCTTTTGATGTGTCTGTGCCATATAAACTGGAAAATAGTTTAAGTAAGCTGCACACTGAGAAGAGTCAAAGATCCATGTAAACCCATGCTAAGCACTTGTGACTGTATAAATTGGTGCAAGTTAGTACTATATTCTTTGATGTTTTATGTATACCAGGGTGTCCACAGGCTCTTAAAATGTCTAACAATGACAGATTAAAAAAAAAAAAAAAGATTTTAAACATGTCTAAATTTTCCTATATGTAAAGTTACCCAGTCGGGCCTACTAATCCCCAATAATCTGTCTCAGTAAAACAAAAGTTAAATATATATGTACCAATATGGTGTAATTATCTTCTTTACAATAACATTTGCTTAAAAGTTAGCATTTTAGGCAGACTGTTGGGCATAAATTTTGTTTACTATAGGTTTTTCTTTTAAACTAGTAAATATGTTAACTAGATTTAGCTTGTTTTGATATGCTTAAAATATGTGGTTGAGAAATAACTGTTAAAATTGTTTCAATGAGGCAAGTTGCATTTTTTTCATTGCCCTAACGATGCCGTTAGAAAAAATCCTTAGTGTTTAGCCCTGTATAAATCTGTTAATTTGCTTCATAATCGTCTTAAAAGTTCTTAAAATCTTAAATTTCACTGGGTTGCAGCTGGAAGGGCAGCCGCTGTGTAAATGCTGGATAAGTTGGTGGTTTATTCCGCTGTGGCGACCCCTGATAAATAAACGCACTAAGCCGAAGGAAAATGAATGAATAAATGTTTCGATATTTTGGTTGAATTGAATACTTTTTTAATAGAAAAACGTACTAATAAAACATAGAAAAATATTATCCCTTCTGTTAAATTCTGTGAACAAGAGCTGTTTTATGGAGAGATGATTTTAAAGTGATTTAAGAAGTTTAATAACTTATTTATTAACTAATTTTTTTTTTTGTATTTGGAGTGATGACAGTAGATACTGTAATATTTGATTAGTTCCAAGATTCTTGTATTTATTTTAAGGCTTAACTAGGTTAATTAGGCAAGTCTATAGGTAATTCTATAGGCAACTGGAAAAAAATATCTTAAGGGGCTAATAATATTGACCTTAAAATTTGTTAAACAAAAATAAATAAATAAGCTGCTTTTATTCCAGGCAAACTAAACAAAACAACCTTCCAGAAAACATATAAACAAATACTATAGCTCTGTTAAACATCACTTAAAGTTTAATGTGCAAAATTTCACAGGAGGGCTAATAATTTTGCCTTCGACTGTACGTTCAATTAAAGATTTTTTACACTCTTTTATTTCTGAAATGAATGCGTCTTGTTATAAAGACATTTAGAAATTTCTACTGAAGAACAAGAGAAAACCCCTGATTACAACCCGTCCCTCCCCTGCTTTTGAGTCAAATTTCAAACAAACGCACATGTTGGCTACAAAGCAAAGCAGTGCTCCTAAGTTTACGGTAATTACAGTACAGCAGCCGGTTCTCGTGTTTGCATTAATCTTTCTGGTGGTGCTCTCTCCTCTCTTCGCTCTCCAGTAATATTCATCTGTCAGTTTTACTCTCCTCTTTTGCTTCCCTCCTCCCTCTTCCACCTCTTCCTGGTGCCAGTCTTTAACTACTCTCCACGTTGGCCACTGCTCTGCTTGTTACAGGCCCAACACGAGTGCAAACAATCAAAGTCTTTGGGAACACTGAAATATGCATGGCTATCCGTGACAGACAGATAAAGCAGGGCAATTAGCCACGTAATCCTAGAGTGGCGCAAGGACTCGTCAGCCTCAGCTGTCCTCCCTCCTCCTTCTCTTTCCGCTCGCTACTCTCTTGCTCTCTATTAGTTAAATGTACTTTGTGTGTCGGCTCCCCATCAAATCAAGTAACACTTCCTCTAATTGGCTTATAAATTATACAGCTGAGGCAGCATTATAATTTCATCAGTGGTAAACATTGCAGGGGCAGTCGGTAAAGAATCTATCCCTCATTAATTTCTTAATTTGGGTAGATGGAACGAAGAGGGAGAGAGAGAGAAGTTGAGAGAGAGAAGCAGAGCGATGGAAAGGGGAGGATCGGATGAACGAAAAGAAAGAAACTGAGGGATGAAGGGACGCCGCTTAAAAAAAAACCAGGAGGATGTTGCTGGTACTTTTGTTAATAAATGTCAGATATACGATCCGAAGGTTTTGTCGGTCGCTCTTTCCACCAAAATCCCAGGCAGTGGCTCCCTTTCCGTGACTTTTCTCACTCACGCATCGTTTTCTCCATTTTCTTTCTTTGTGTTCTTTTTTTACACCGACTTTATGAATATTTCATAGCAAAGGTCATAAATATTCATTCAAATAGCTTTGCATAGTAGTTATTACCGGTATTTCTTTTTAAAAAACAAAAATACTCATTATAAATTCTTCATACTCTTCCACCCGAAATAATTACAAGTGCAGATATTCTGAAACACACACACACTCACACACGCATGCTTCCTCGAAGCGAGTTCTTTGTACTGTTGCTTTATGAAGTGGAGACAAATGAATTTACAGTTCAGTTGTAAGTTACTGACTTCTTCCTTAGTTGCTGTATCTCTTTAGAGACAAACAACTGGGACTTTTTATTCTAATAGAAGATTGATTAATTTTTAGCATATAATCTTATTTAGAGGATTTTGCGATGCATAAATTGCATCTAAAGGCCTACACTCAAAAAATGATGGGTTGTTTTAACCCTGCGTTTGGTCAAATATGGACAAACCCAACGTTGGGATCATTTTTTCAGTTCAATTTAAATGACACTTTCTAAACTAAAATCTAAAGTTTCATCACGTGAAATCGTCCAAACTACAGAATTATAAAGGATTTTATTTGTAATCTTTCTATGAATATTTGTTAGCATCACCGTTTTGTCAGCATGGTTTGGTTTGTCCATATTTGACCCAATATTGGGTTGCAACTACCCAGCTTTTTTTAGAGGGTACATCATAAAAAATTACTAGGCCGTTTTAATCTAGTTTTGGTTCAAATTTGGACTATGGAAATTGCTATTTGATTTTGTGGTATTTGAATCAAAATTGGGTTGAAACTGTAAAGCAGTTTTTAGAGTACTATTTAATCCTCTGCCTGCAGGAAGAAACTTAATTTATGCGGAAACTTTCCTAATGGCATATGCTTTGAGTTGGAGTTGAATGTAAGTTATTGGGGACTTATAACAAACCTGATTGGTTTTTGCAGAGGCTCAGAAGAGCCGTGTGGCGCATATAATGAACCTCATTGGTTCTCATTCTTCAAGCAAGCATGACTGAGTTTCTTTGACCAAATCTGAACACCGTAAAATATGTTCATCACATGAAGCCATCCAAACCACAGATTTAAAAATTATTTTATTTGTAATCTTTCTATGAATATTGTAAGCATCACAATTTTGACATCATGGTTGAGTTTGTCCATATTTGACCCAATAATGGGTTACAATATCCCAAATTTTTTTAGAGTGTACAAACTAAAAAAATTAAAATTTAATTAAATTGTTTTCAAGCCAGTTTTGGTTCAAATATGGACTAACCCAATCATTGTGTAAAAATGGTATCTGATTCAGTGCTATTTGTATCAAGTGTTTGTTAATCCTCTACTTGTGGGTCACCAGAAATTCAGTTAATTAATGCAGAAACTAATGGCATATTCTCTGAGTTGGAGTTGAATGCTAGTTTTTGGGGAACTAGAATAAACCTTATTGGTTTTTGCAGAAGCTTAGAAGAGCCACATGTCACATAAAATGAACCTCATTGGTTCTCACTCTTTAAGCAAGCATGACTGAGTTTTTTTTTTTTTTTTTTTTTGGCCAAAACTGAACACCGTAAACATACAATGTTAAGAAATATGTTCATCATGTGAAGTCGTCCAAACCACAGAATTAGTAAGGAATTTATTTGTAATCTTTCTATGAATATTTGTTAGCATCACCATTTTGTCAGCATGGTTGGGTTTGTCCATATTTGGCCCAATATTGGCTAACAATATCCCAGCCTTTTTAGTGTTTTTTTTTAAGCCAGTTTTGGTTGAAATGTGGACTAACCCAATTGTTTTGTAAAAATGGTATTTGATTCAGTGCATTTGAATCAAAATTTGGTTGAAACTGTACAGCATTTTTAGAGTGTTTGTTAATCCTCTACCTGTGGGTCACCAGAAATTCAGGTAATTTATGCGCAAGCTGACATAATGGCATATGCATTGAGTTGGAGTTGAATGTAAGTTCTTGGGGAACTAGAACAAACCTGACTGTTTTTTGCAGAAGCTCATAAGAGCAGCGTATCACATATAATGAACCTCATTGGTTCTCACTCTTCAACCAAGCATGACTGACTTTTTTTGGCCCAATCTGAACAACGTAAACATATAGTGTTAAAATATGTTCATCATCTGAAGTTGTCCAAACCACAGATTTAAAAAGGATTTTATTTGTAATCTTTCTATAAGTATTTGCAAGCACCACCATTTTGTCATGACAGTTGACTTTGTCCATATTTGGCCCAGTATTGGGTAACAATATCCCAGCCTTTTTTTAGTGTTGCTTTTAAGACAGTTTTGGTTTAAAATATGAACTAACCCAATTGTTGTCTAAAAATGGTATTTGATGTAGTGGTATTTGAATCAAAATCGGGTTGAAACTGTAAAGCATTCTTTACAGTGCTTGTTAATCCTCTACCTGCGGGTCACCAGAAATTCAGGTAATTTATGCGGAAACTGTCCTAATGGCATATGCTTTGAGTTGGAGTTGAATGCATCCGCGTGAGTTTGTATCCTGACTGGGTCCCATCTGTCTTCGCTCCGCTCATGCTGTAGATTTGGACTGGCTGCTTCCACCTCCTGTCAGATAAAACACGGAAACATATGAATGACTGACTGCTAACCGCTTCCATTGTCATGTCACGTTAAGTCTCCAGTTGCCGCCGTTTTGATTGCTCATTTCGACCATTTCTGGGTCTGGTGTGCAGGGCAGGTTAATCTTGACATTGTCTGATCTTCGGGAGACGCATTTTTAAGCAATCTTCAAAATGAGGGCTTCCTTGTGTCTCCGTGGTGAAAGGCAACATGAAAGGGTTCAGAAAGAGTGGGAGAATCTTCAGAGGGGAAGTTCGCAGCCGAAATGGTGTGAAATGCAAACGCCCAATGGCTTTTCTTTCATGGCTTTTATTCAATAAAACAGAGCTCTTTTTATGTAAGCCTTTTGAGTCTGACATATAACATCCACACTCAGACAGCCTCAGATATGGCTTTGCCAATGGATGAGGTTGATTATTATTAGAAATTTCTAATTTGATCAAATTTTTTAAATGATCATTGGATTTGACACAATCATCTACGTAGATTTGAACTATTATATTAGTTTCAGAATAAATCGCTGCTAGGCTTGTGTCGGTATCAAATTTTTGAGGCACAATACTTGCTGAATATTTTATAATACCACATTCTAATAAATTACAAAAAAAAAAAAAAAAAGAGTTAAAGGTGCAGCAGGTGATTGTCTAAAGAATTTTTTTTGTTGTGCTGGTTGAAAGTCTCCTCACATTCCAATAGTAATGATTAAAGTAAATGATCGAAATGTATTTATATGTATTTTTATATTCTTGGTAAGGCATGAACGTCACGGTGGCGCAGTGGTTAGCACAATCGCCTCACAGCAAGAAGGTCGCTGGTTTGAGCCTCGGCTGGGTCAGTTGGCATTTCTGTGTGAAGTTTTGCTCTCCCCGTGTTCACGTGGGTTTCCTCTGGGTGCTCCGGTTTAGTATTAGTTTTAGTAAAATTAGTATTTCTCCTGTTTATGCTGAGTTATTTCATTTTAAACCTTTAAAAGTGTATTCTTTGCCATAAACTTGAAATCACTGAACCTACAGACAGGAACCTGATGAAAAATATTTAAATTATAGGTTTTTGCATCGAACCAAATTTAAACCAAATTTTGAATCTGAACCAAAATCTGTTTACCAATCTGGCAACATTCTTCTGTTTTTAATTTTTGTAAATCATCACATTAATAAAAAAATGTCAATATAATATATATATTATATATATATATATATATATACCAAATTGGCAAATCTGTTTACCAATCTGGCAACATTCATCATTTTATTAATTTTTTTTATAAAATCATCACATTACAAAGTGGACCATAATATCACACGCACACGCAAACACACACACACACCACAACGCACTCCGCTGATGCCGATCCATGGTTGTGTGTGTTGCGAGTGAAGCGAATGCCTTTAATTAATGTTGTGGTAAGCAGAGCTCTGGTCACAGCCTTCTGCATTAGTTCCACATGAGCTGCTCCACACCTCAGCACAAGCAGAAAGACTGACTATTGACATCTCGCACTCCTCATACGCACATATCAGGCAGTCCACGGGTCAGCGACTCCATCCCAGCGGGTCCATGTACCCGTTAACGGGCACGTGTTAACAGCCTGATTTCAGAGTCTGCAGGAAAAACCCGGGGTCCCTTGACAGACCCAGACAGACTTAATTACTGATGGAATTACTGAAGTCTGAGGGAACACTTCTACAAAGCATACTTCACACTAAATGTATTCAGCCGGGAAATTTGATGTAAATACACTACGGAGTGAAAGCACATCAGAAAATCTAGCACTTTAGAAGCTATTTTCTTTTTCCCCCCAGTATGAATCATAATCAGGTATATATACGTATGCATATTTTTATTCAGATTACTGCAAAACTACTTTTTAGTGTCAGAAATCGAATGAATTCTATTCATATATATAATAGCTCAAGAAGACTACATAAACATGAATAATTAATAGTTTATGCTTATCCTTAACAGACAATTATACTTTGTCTATTTAAAGGGCACCCATTTCACCCTTTTTCCAGATTTAAGATAAGTCTTTTGTGTCTCCAGAATGTGTCTGTAAAGTTTCAGCTTTAAAACACCCATCAGATTATTATTATACCTTCAGAATATTGGAATTTTCTGCTCTGAATACTTTGTAGCAGTTTTGTTGCCTGTGCCTTTAATGCTAGTTCTCCCCCGCCACCATCATGCTGTCAGAGTGTGCCTCAATCTCCACACCGACTGCATCAGATAAACAGCACAGTGGACAGACCTGAGGGAAACAGTCTCAGTAACGTTTGTAAGAAATACTACAGTTAAGAACTTACCCAATGATTATTTGATGTATTTGTTGTGGTTAATTCAAGCTTTCGCAATGATGAGTTCACACACAATTGTCATTACAAGTTCTCACTCAGCGTCCGCGTTTACTTTGCAGTTTTTGCACACAAATGTAATAGCTACAGATTATTTACACTCCTGTATTGATATCCATTATGATAATGTACAAAATAAACCTGATTTATCATCCACAAACTGGGATGAAGCATCTTTTATAATTGTACTGACACGCGGCTGTGGTGATTAAGACGGTAAAATCGCTGTAATTCATTTAAAACATCTTAACTTGTAAAACTCATTCTTGATCACATTGATGATGATTGATGATCACAGAGAGCTGAACAGTTCTTTTAATCCCAGTTGCTTTGCTCACGTCCTGTCTTGTTGATATGATTATATGCGTTACTGTAGAGACACTTTAATAGGTGGCTGTCAATCAATTTGGTGGGCGGAGAAACCACACTCCTACAAAAAAAAAAAAAGAGAGACATGTTTATATCACACAATATGACTGTGGACACACTATACCTACACAGTTTCTGTCCAAAAACAGCTTACAAAAGATGCTTTTCATTCATATAGGTGCCCTTTAAATATTTGATTTAAATATATTTGTCCCTGTCTTGTGGGCAATATGTTTGAACCATTAGATTTTTTTTTCCAGTTTGACTATTTAAAAAGAGATAAAAACTGTGATGGTCAAATAAATAATTGCTTAATTTATGCACAATAAAAATCCTATAAACAAAACAGAGTAATTTTATCAGTTATGGTTCATTAGTATGGTTTTTAACAGCACAAAATATCGGTGTTTTTATTATATGCATTTTAATTATTTCTATATAAAATGAACACACAATGAAACCACTTAGCGTTTTCAATATTTTCATTTTCCATTAAACAGTGAGGTAAAATGACTCATTTTTATATATATATATATATATATATATATAATATTATATATATATATATATATATATATATATTATATATATTATATATATATATTATATATACATACATATATATATACATATATATACATACATATATATATATACATACATATACATATATATATATATATACATATATATATATATATACATATATATATACATACATATATATATATATGTATATATATATATATGTATGTATATATATATATATATAATATATATAATATATATATTTATTTATTTATTATGTATTTATATGAGTAATATATATAAATTTTTAAAATATATAAATATCAGTTTCAAAGGTCATTTGGCTTATTAAACAGCATATTACTTTAGACTGTCCTTCAGTTCCAGCAGCATGTTTGTAATATCTTTTGAAAGATGAGATCAGGAAAGATGTTTTGAAATATAAGATGCAGGATATTAATGGCATTAAATCTTGCTCATTTCTTCTATACTACCTTATAAGTATTATAAATACTGCATTACGTTGGTTGTAAAAGCCAGAAATGTGTCTTCAAAGCAGAAAAAAGGTCAATATTAAACCCCTGGCAAAAGTACAGAATCACCACTCTTGGAAGATGTTATTTCAAATGTTTTTTGTGTAGAAAAAAATCAAACACATATGTAAAAACTTACATATAAAGAAAGACATATAATTACTAGCAAGAAAGACAATGTCAATGGGATGGCCTTCAAATAGTCCAGATCTCAATCCAATTGAAAATCTGTGGTGGAAAGTAAAGAAAGTGGTCCACGACAAGGCTCCAACCTGCAAATCTGATCTGCAATAAGACAAAGTTGGAGACAGATTGATGAAGAACTTTTAATCTATACCTCAGATAATTCAAGCTGTACTTTAAAGCCAGAGGTGGTGCAACAAAGTAGTAGTGGTGTTTTTATTTGGTGATTCCATATAATTTTCCAAAAATTGTGTGATTCCGTATTTTTTTCCTCTGTTTGATCGGTAAAAAACTGTTGATTGACTACAGTGTTTTCCCTTCTTTTTAATTGTGTTTCATACAGCCAAGAGGGTTGATTGTTGAATGAACTATTTTTGTGGCATGTGTTTGTTTGTTTGTTTTTTCTATACAATTCTTTCAAGAGTGGTGATTCCACACTTTTTGCCAGGGGTTGTATAAGCCGAAATCGTTGCACAAAAAAGAAAACTTTATTGTAATCCATTGTTAGAGCGAATGACTTTTGAGATCCACGCTCGGCATCTTGTTTGGGCTCAACAAATTAGGTGTTTAACGTAAGGTGATGGTATATCAAAATACGTTATCTAACAAAGAATATAAGATGAACATAATCTAAAAAATCTGTCTGTTATCTGTTTAAAGCACAAAGCCACGAACAGAAGTTATGAATATTTCATACAGAAAGAAAAGAAGGAAACCTCCTTTTGAAGTCTTGAAAGAGCACACACAAAGAGGAAAGAGGAGGGGCCGTAATTATTGTCGAAATGTTTTTTGACAGATTGTTATATTAAAGAAGTAGGAGGTTCTGCCAAACAGAGCTAACCTCTTCAACAGGAGAAGTCTCCACCTATCAACAAAGCTAGCACTCAAACCAAAAGGCCAAGATCCATTTGACAAATCTAATAGCTAGGAAAGGAAATCCGCAGCAAGTAGAGGAAAAAAAGAACTCCATTTCAATCACGTTCGCAGTTATAATCTAATCCGTGACATTTAGCACCTGCTATTTAATTATGCACTGTATATAAAATGTACAATTGAAATCCAAATAGCTTTTCATTTCCTGTTAAAGCGTACATACCATACATGGCTAGGAAAAAACAGCTTTCAAATTCATGTTATTAGATGCTTACCCTAATATGTCAGTGAACAAATTGCTGTGACATGCGGCAGACGGCATTGAGGTTCCTGAGCGCTGCCTTTGTTGTCTTTGATTAATGCATAATGCACGTTATTACCTCAGAATCAAACACCTTACATGTTGGCATTACCAATTGTAGTCATATGGCCACATTTCAGAGCGCATTGTAATGAAGAAACCCTCTCTCTATGAATAATAATTCAAAATAAACACCCCAATTACTTTATTTTAAGCCCTCTGCTGCAGGATGGGAGATGGGGAGCGGAATTGTGTGTAATTATCAGGCCATCTTTATCTCGGGATACCATCCGAAACCTAAGACAGGGCTGCCAACTAGCCCTGAAGTGAGCTATCATCTTCAGTGACACTAGAGAGAGCACAGGGCAAGGCGACAAGATGTACCTGTGATGAGAACGGAGGTGCATTCTGAGGGTCTGAGTTTATCTTTAACCACCACTGACCCTCATATGTTAGCTATGTTTTGTGGTACGGACCATCAGGGTACATGCCCTCCCATGCGACCCCAAAAAAAAAGGGGGGCTAACAATATTTAACAGTATGCACTCAAGCTTGCCATCTTAATTAAAATGGGTATCACATATGCGGCTGGGATCCATTCCTCATTACTGTTGTATCTCATTAGAGTTCGGCCCCTCGGAATGCTGGATCGGTTTTAAAACAGTTTCTCTCTGTCTCGCTGTTTTTCCGTTCCTTATCAGTCGTTCGTCGTCTCTTCCTTAAGGCCCAGGGAAAAGTCATTATTGGAGATGGGGGAGTTGCTGTTTGCGGATATGTAGAGATGTTTCCAAAGCCAATTAGGAAATGGATTTATTTAAACCAATTAAAATCAGCCACAGGAAGAGCGTGCATTTTTTATTGCAAGAGGAGGATGTCATGGCAGGATAATGTTAACAAATCAAAAACATCCAGCACATATACAGTGGAATAATTTATTAACATATATAGTCTTCATTGTATAAACATTAGACCCTTTTTTGGCTTTAAAATAAAGATCTGTTGAGAGGAAAAACCTCCCGAATGTCTTAGAATTACAAAATAATTAAAGAATACTTATGGCTTTCAAATGTTTCTCTTTCAAGTAAAGAAAGGCGTTTTAGTCATTTATGTAGCCCGCTGAAGTGATCCAGTTGTCAGTCGTGGAGACTTATTTAACCCAGAGGCTTCAGTAGAAAGGAGAGTCGCAGAAGATGCAGGGACCTTGGAGGATTTTCCTGATCCAGTCCGAATCTGAAAAAATGAGTTTTCTGTTATTAAGAGTTTTTCTGTTAAACAATTATTTAAATATACCAAATATGAATTATTCAAATAATTCTTCTCCAACAAACACACACACAACACATATATACACCTTAAGTCAAAATATTAACCCTCCAGTGAAATTTGTACATCAGTGTCAGCATAATTGAGTACAGCCCCATTTTGGAAAATGAATAAATTATCTATTTCTCAGTGAATATAGGCACAAATGTATTGTGGTGCATTTAAACAAACAGATTATTAAATAGATATAATAATAATATAATATTTTATAAATAAATATTATTATAAAATATTTTAATCAACCAAATACATTTGTTAAAATTAAAGATAATACAATTAAATTGAAGCAAAATATTGCAAAAAAAATTCCAACCTACAAAATTAACAAAAGTTTTTGCATTTTCCTCTATTTAGATTTGTATTTAATATTTTTCTACAAGATATAAATTTGGGGTGGACTACTAGTTTTTAGATTATTATCATGAGTTATTTTCTTATATAAGCTCATGTTTATGCACAAATATAATATTGTACAGCTTCCTTTTAAAAATATGATTTAAAAGATTTGTTTGGGGGTCTACGTTATATAAGGGCTGACACTATATATATATATATATATAAATATATATATATATTATATATATATATATATATATATATTAATATAATATTACCATATATACACACACACACACACACCACACACAGTTGAAGTCAGAATATTATTAGCCCCCTTGGAATTTTCCCAAAAGAAATCATTTCCCCAAATATTTTGATAATATGACTGAACTTTCTCTTAATATTCTTATCTGATAAGTACAAACAGCTGCTTGAATACTTGATTGTGATTGGCCAGTCCGAGGTGCGTTAACCCCCTATAACCATCATCAACATACCACTCATAAAATATTTCAACTTAAATTAATGTTTCACACCCAATTATTTACTTGTGAAAAGTAGCCTTGCAATAAGCGACATCATGTACAGCCCCCCTGAATTATTAGCTCCCTGTTTATTTTTTCCCAAATTTCTTTCAATGGAGAAACCGATTTATTTTATCTTTGCCATTGATGCAAGTAAATAATATTTTCAAGACACTGTCTATACAGCTTAAAGTGACATTTAAAGGCTTAACTAGGTTAATTAGGTTAACTAGGCAGGTTAAGGTAATTAGGCAAGTCATTGTATAACGATGGTTTGTTCTGTAGACTATCAAAAAAATTGCTTAAAGGGGCTAATAATTTTGACATTAAAATGGTTTTAAAAAAATTAAAAACTGCTTTTATTGTAGCTGAAATAAAACAAATAAGACTTACTCCAGAAGAAAAATATTATCAGACATACTGTAATAATTTTCCTTGCTCTGCTAAAAATAATTTGGGAAATATTTATAAGAGAAAAAAATTTTTTTAAATCAAAGCGGGGGCTAATAATTTTGACTTTAACGGTACATCCAGATCAGAGGTCTCAAACTCGATTCATGGAGGGCCGCAGCTCTGCATAGTTTTGCTTCAACCCTAATCAAACACAGCTGATCCAGCTAATCAAGGTGTTCAAGACTGCTAGAGACTATTACAGGTGTGAGTTGGAGATGGTTGGAGCTAAACTATGCAGAGCTGCGGCCCTCCAGAAATTGAGTTTGAGACCATTGATCAAGATGGTTGTGATAACAAAATAAACCCTTTCAGGGAGATACAAGAGTTCTAATAACCCTGAAGGGACATTCTATGAAAACTGTTGAATTAGGGCTGCACAATATATCATTTCAGCATTGATAGCCCAATGTGATCATTCCCCAATAGTTACAATCGCAGCAATGCATGTTGAGTCTGGATTATAGTTTATTTGCATGTGGTTTTTGAGGCATGCTACATTTGTAACTTTAATATAGATTTTTTTTGTGTATATTTAATCAAAGAACTATTTAGCATTATGTTACATGTGATTATTCAATTATTGTACCTGAATACAGTTATTATTATTTATCTATGATTGAATATTGGGGTTTTTAATATATTTTAATGCATAATTCATTCCCTTACAAAATCATCCCAATCAAAACTATGATTATTTCCAAATAGAGATATTGACGTCATCTGTTTAAATTAGTATTCATATATCACAAGAACAAAATTAGCAATATTCGATTTTCTCCAATATCGTGCAGCCGCTAGTCTGAATATGCATTACCCTAAGAGGGGCCAGACACAATATTATATTGTACACTAACCTTTATTCAATTAGTGATAGCATCCACCAGTTTAATCCCTCACCATTATAGCACCCACAAGTGGCATGTGAATGTTTAAAACCATCTACCTGCCAGTCAGAATTGAGTTGGAACAGCCAAAAAGATGTATAATTAACATATTTTCATATCGAATATGGTACATCTTTGACATCCTGAGCTTGCATTGTTGCTGTGGGGCAGCAGAGTTTCTTGTTTGTGTGTGTGTGTGTGTATTAGAGAAAGTCTAAGTGTGCGGTGCGGTGTGTTTCTGAATGGAGATATGATACAGCATTATGGCTCACCCTCAGGCTCTGCTACTGAGGCAATACTGTCCTGCAATAGACAGCGGCGGTATGTCACACCCTGACAGGCCTGATATGACAGCGCACACCTTGGGGAGGAAGAAGGAAAGAGAAAGAAAGAGGGAAAGAGACAGTGAGACACATGAACAGAACGGGCGAGGGGAAGGTTTAGGATCAGTACTTGGCAGAGATCAGAATGACAGCAATGAAGCAACTGTTTCCCTGATACACCATTAGGGGCAGTAATCTCCTTTCAGTCAGTCCAATGGATAATGTCACACATGGGGCTCGAAATGGGGGGGGGGTAAAATCGGCCTCAAAATCTATTCAGCGCCTACATAATAGTCCAATACAGATTTTATAACCACAATGTCGAATTTACTTCTTTATTATTGACTGATTTTGGAGGAGGGATTTTAAAACAATGATTTTGCGCACTTAATCTGGAATACAATGATATGTCGTACAAGCCAAAACAAGAGCCACCAGATTTTTCTATTATTATGAAGGATTATGTGCTAGTAGAAGTGGTGTGAATTAAACCTAGAATTACACAATATCTAAATTAATCTGTTCATTAAAATGCGCAGGCTGTGTCAGTTATGAGCCAAGAACAGTGCAACTGCAAAATATGTGTTATTAAAGCAGCTGTATGAGTCAAGTAAAAATGATTACGTTTGCATGTCTAAATAGGGACTATGCAAGACTGTGTGTTTTATGAATGGATCTTTTTTTTGTTAACAGTTAAGAATTAATTTGATACAGCACAAGCATTTGTTTTTGATTATATACAGGGTTTCTGCAAGTTAAATTTAGGACTTTTTAAGACCATTATGAATTAAATTTTAGACTCATAAAGGGCTCAACACTAAGGAATTTTTCAAATGGCACAGATGGTAAAGATTTTTATTTGCCCTATCAAAAAATTATAATTTAATACATTTAATAATACAATAATAATTTAATAATAAAAAAGTTTTTATTTTTGATATTTCTTAGCAAAGGTGGCACAGTGGGTAGCACGATCGCCTCACAGCAAGAAGGTCCCTGGTTCGAGCCCCAGCTGGGTCAGTTGGCATTCTGTGTGGAGTTTGCATGTTTTCTTCGCGCATGTTTGGGTGGGTTTCCTATGGGTGCTCTGGTTTCCCCCACAGTCCAAAGATATGCGGCTATAGGGGATTGAACAGGCTAAATTGGCCGTAATTAATGAGTGTGAATGAGTGTATATGGGTGTTTCCCAGTGTTGGGTTGCGGCTGAAAGGCATCCGCTGTGTAAAACATATGCTGGATAAGTTGGTGGTTCATTCCGCTGTGGATGACCCCAGATAATAAAGGGACTAAGCCAAAAAGAAATGAATGATTTCTTATCAAAATATTTTAAGTATTGTATAAAAACAAGCAAATGAAAATAAAAAAAGTGAACAAATGTTTTAAAGTTTTAAAAACTACAATAAACTAAATCTACAAACAACAATCTGTCCAGGTCGGTGTCCTCCAGAAGTAAATACATGGAGCACTATTAAACAAATATTATTGTAAGGAAAATAATTAAACCATTATCTATTGAGATGAACTGTTGTATGGCTGTTGGCCAAACTGGGTAGCAATACATGAACAAAGGAAAATTATGACTGGTTTAAAAAAGATTTAAGACCTAAAAGACAATATTTCAGTAAATTTAAGACTTTTTTAAGGCGTAAAATTTTGAGATTTAAGACATTTTTATGACTTTAAGACCCTGCAGACACCGCTGATATAAGTGAATGAAAAATGTATTTTATATGTCCATTGTTTTAAAGTATGTTCCTTACATTTATACAGCGCTTTTCAGGATACAAGCCTTTACACATTTTTGGGGGGAATCTCTCATCCACCAACAGTGTGCAGCATCCACCTGGATGACGTGACGGCAGCCGTATTGCGCCAGACCACACACCAGCTGATTGGTGGGAAGGAGACAATTATGACATGGGGATGGTTAGGAGGCCATGATGAACAGAGGCCAGTAAATTTGGCCAGGATGCCGGGGTTAAACCCCTACTCTTTTTCGAAGAACATCCTGGGATTTTTAATGACCACAGAGAGTCAGAACCTCGGTTTAACGTTTAACATCTCATCCGAAAGACGGCGCTCACTGAGCAGTATAGAGTCCCCATTAATATACTGGGGAGTTAGGACCCACGCCCCCTGCTGGTCGCACTAACATCATTTCCGGCAGCAACCCAGCTTTCCCACATCGTCTCCCATCCAGGTACTGACCAGGCGCAGCCCTGCTTAGCTGACTTTATACATCAAAATTAATCAAATAATCTGTCATACCCAATGTTTTTATATTTTTAAATGAAATACTCTTAAACTCCTATCATAAATATTACATATATAGCATAATATATTAGCTGTACCTGAGCCACCTGTGCCCATTCTTGCACTCTGCCCGCTTGCAGTCGGTGAAGGGGAGAATTTCTTTACAGAGACCGCAATACTCTGGAAATGTCTGTTTATTCATCTTATTCATGATATGACCTATCAGCACCTGTAAAGGTCAAACATCAAATAATAATAAAACAGACAGTGTAAGATATAATTTCTAGAAAATAAAAATTCACAGCATGAATCACTTTATTTTTTGATTTTATCTTTATATCTTCGTTTTTACTTAAACATTGAATTTGCATTCTTACAACACACACAAAATCTAAATTTATAATCACTTTAAGTCAAATAAATATTGTTTCAGTGGGCGATGAGAAAGGGATTCACCTTGGCTGCCCTGTCTTCATTAGCAGGGTCATTTGTGAGGAAGTCACACACTCCTTTAGTGGGTACACGTGTGTTTTGTGTGACGCAGGTGTGCAGATACACCTCGCCCAGCACCTTCTTCATGTTCTCCCGGATCAGATGGGACTCCACAGCTTCGATCCTGCTGCCAATCTCTCTCATTCTCTCCTCCCTTTCCCTGTTTTCCGCATCCCCCTGTTTGTCCTCCATCATCTCATCTTCATCACCTCCACCTCCTTCATCACCATCACCAACTAAACTCTGACCACTTCTTCGCCTCGGCTGCCACAGGGCCTCCGAAGGGCTTTTCTGCATGGACTTGTGGAGTGTTCGGAGAAAGAAGAGCTTAAGGCGCCACAGGTAAGTGGACCCTGAGGTTTGGAGCTTCTCTTCTAGATTGTTCTCGTAGGCTGAAGGGATGCTTTTGTCTTTTAGTATCCGCCATCGTAACAGATCCAGCAAATCAGTGTTTCTAAAGAGATTGTGAGCATCAAGCATCTTAGATGCCGCTTCATCTGGAGTCTTAAAGGTGATGAACTGTACCTGGTAGGTGAGAGCGACAGGGTGGAAGCCATTGTTCATACCCTCATTGGAGAGAACAGCCAAATAGGCACTGTTTGGACTGATCGATATACCGTGTATCCGTCGACCCGCGACTCCTTCAGGCAGAACAATCTCTTCTTGCTTGAACTCGACAGCTAGGTCTGTGAAAACAGCTGTTAGCTTCTTAATCTTTCCATCTAGTGAGCATGTGAAAAAAGTCCCATTACTGTGGCAAGCCGTCATGGATATGATAGGCGTGGAATGAAGACCCGTGATGTGGGAATTGTGAACATTCAGACCAGCTTTGGAGATCAGCAATAAGCACCAGAAGACGTACGGACCACGTGCCGCAACCACTAAACTGCAGTTGCATTTCTGGTGCGGATGGAAGAGCGTGATACATTTGATGTTGTGGACAGGAATCTGGTCGTTCTCCTGCCACAAAACCACAGGTTGCCTGAGGGTGAAGTAGCCCTTCACTGCCTTGATGTTGACTGGGAGGATCTTTACAGGTCCTTCGGAGCTTCCTATGATCAGTCCACTCATCTTCCGTCCGCCATGCTCATATTGCCACCAGGTGAGCGCGCTTGGTGATGACACTCCAGATTTGATAGTGCTGCATGACACCACTGAATCCTTCCCTTGTAGGGGCAAGCTGAACTGCCACACCACCACGTCTCCATTCTCCATGAGTACAGCTAGAAGAACTGTGTTTATGTCTTTATGTGCGTTATCGGTCTGAACTTGCTGCATACTGCACAAACTGGACCACTCCATGCGCACTGGTGTTTGCATGCGAAACCTGCGCTGCAGTTCATCCAAGTCTTTATAGGAGACCGGTGGTGTACCATCGTTCTGAGCAGAGTATTTCCTGGATTTTAACATTTCTCCATATAGTTCTGTAAGGTCCAGTAGAAGCGTCCACTGTAGTTGCAAGTGACTGCTGTGGATTGTGAGACGATTGTCCAGTGTTAGGAAAGCAAGAAGGCAACGGCCGTATTTGTCACAGCCTAACGGTGACCAACTAGTGTACTTGACGCCATGGAGACGTCCACATTGAGGATTGATGACTCGGTCTATCATGATCATTTGGCTTACTACTGGGTCTTTACTGTTGGCGAAGCTTTCTTTAACAGCCCTCACATCTTTTTCTGAGCCCACCTGTGAAAATAAAAAAAGAAAATATTAGGGATGCACCGATATGAATTTTTTGCCCAATATGGATAACAGATCATTCTTAAGATTTGGAGGCTGATAACTGATATATTATAGCTGATGAATACAAATATTTCAAAATATTATATTTTTATACAGTGAACAACTGATTTTATTTTAAAAACTTCTTAAAGGTTTGAACTGATCTTATGATCTGAATAGTCTACCCAAAGCAAAAAAGCAATAATTTCAAAATTGCAAGGTGATTATATAGACCTATATTCACTACATAGTTGATCTTAATCACCTACATAGATTATATATTTTGTATTACTTGTCTCTTTATTTTTTTATTAGAAAAAAATGTTTAGACTAACAACAGATTAATCAATCTTCTTTTGCATGATACCATATAGTAACCAAACAAATTTCTTCTTTCTTATTGTGTTGCTTAATAATAGAAGGAACTGCTGACAAGAGGGAAATAGCAGTATAAGAATAAAAATAGTGAGTGGACCTTGCTCCAGACTTCCGGTCATAAAAAGTCTGGACATATCACAAAGAACTGGATGCTTGTAGAAGTTGTGCATTTAACTGTTCAGTTCTGGTATGCAGAGAAGGTTTGCAGAAAGGGGAAGTATGTTTGGGTGCAACAGCCAAAGGACTGCAGAATGTAGTGAAGTTACACCAAAACTCCACGTTTTAATATCAGCTGTGTATAAATATTGGAGTCAGGGAAATGTAGATTTGTTACGCACTTCCTGTATGTAATTCTTGCATTGCATTGGTGTAACCCGGAGCTCTGCTGATCAAATTATTCATTTGTATCTAATAAATTACTAATATTTTTGACATTGAAGAAAACCCTCTCCTGACCTTTTTTTTATTAAACAAACATGGAAATGGCTAGATATTCCAATATCCGCATGGCCAAAATAAATGATTTCCTTTTTTTCGCATAGCAAATTGGCATGCAACTTGACTGTTGCATAAAAATAATTAGTTAAATAACAAAATAGTATTAAATTATAAACAAGTTAAATAAATATATCTTAAATAAAATTAAAATGAAAAAACTTAGAACTGAAACCAGCTCAAATATTCTTGAATAAAATGTGTTACAGTAATGTACATATGTACAAATAAGTTATGTTAGAAAAACCATTGTTTTGACAGTTCAGAGCCACCGTACAAACGAAAAGTGAAATACAAATAGTATGTTTTACTTCAGAAACTGCAGCATAAATTTGTCCCTTTTGGCGTTTTAGATTAACGGGTTGTCATAATCATATATATGCTGATCAAACTAAATACAATCTTACATCAACAACACATGGCAAGCAACGCATTCATAAGAATAAATAATCATATTAAGATTACAAACAACCCAAAAACTTGTTTACCACATATGCGTCGCTGCTATTGTTTACACATGTAAGGCGAATAAAAACAGCATTTATCGGCCGATATCGATATGACTGCCGATATATTCGTGCATCCCTAGAAAATGTGCTATACAAATTGTGAACAATACAGTTTTTAGCTTTAGAACAGAAAATAAGTTATTATTTAATTGACATTAATTAACTGCTAGCTATTTTAAGTGAATTCTTTTGTGACTTTTTGCTTCAACAATTTTTGACCCTTTTTATCATAAGATTTGGAAATTAGGGCAAGGAAAAATATTACTTTTAGCGTAGATGAAGCCTATTTTTGTTAACTATTTAATAGTTTTATCAAACATATGCAGCCAAAGGTAACCAAATAGATCAACTGCATATATTTGATGTCCAGCAGACAGTGTGAAGCATTAAAAATAAACTTTAAAAATTAAAACTTAAAAATGGCCCTATAAAACAAAGTCTTACTTTTAACTAGTCAACAACACAGAGTAAAATATGCTGCTATTTTAAAAATACCTTTTAAACACAAACCTTACAACTGGATTTGTAAGAGATATTATTTGATTAAGTAAAAACAGTTGATGTATTTTCCACAGGATGTTCAGCTATAAATGGAGGTGCAGGTTGTCTTTACTTGATGGGAATATTTTTCCAAGTCTGGTATAAATGAAAACCCCTCTGAAAGATGCTGTCTGTGTTAAACCTCCAATAAAAAAGAAGCATTTAAATACATGTCATGATACAGATTCAACTGCATACTTAGTACATATCATATTTTTAAAGCCTGTCATTAATTAACATCGCTCTGTCCCATAAATCATGTTCACAGAACACATTAATATGTTAGTGGTCACAACTATGACCCGTTGGGAAACATAAGAGCCCCATCACTGACTGACTGAAAATACAATATAGCAGATCTCCAGTAATGTTGCATTAAATTCAAACAGGCAAACATAAAAAATGCTTATGATCTTGGATTGCCAAAGCCCACAACTAACTTCAAATATTTAGAAAGTCACTTTATGATAGCATATATTTCTATTATATTGGCTTCATTTCTGCGTAGTTATTATAATCAAATTGTCATTAAAAGTAAATTAAAAAGGTGTACAGTTGTAAAATTAGAGATAAAAAAAACAATAATCGTCCACACTCCCTTAACGCTTATTTCAAAGATCTTGAGCTGTCATGTCACATCAAACATGACAAACTTTTGTCAACATTTCCAAAACAAGTGTTACCATGAAGAGAGAAGTCGCGCGCGCGCAGTATTGTGTTTACCTTGAGTTCACATGCGGTGGTCGGGACAGGGATGTGAGTGCGATGCAGCACCAGGTTTTGACTGAGACTGTGTATGTCACACACCAGCTCCACCAGAGACACGCTGTTCGTGTTGCAGGCCGCCAGTCTGTGATCTTCTGCCCACGACAGCGGCTCCACACCGCTAACCGGACTCAACAATTTAATCGCTGGATCCCGCAGCACTATTGGTCCCTGTCCCGCCCAAAAGTCATCCTCCGATCCTGACGGGGCTTCTGACGCGGTTCCTGCTTTCTCTGAAGCACCGTTTGAGCGTAATGCCGCCATTTTTTCTGTATAAAAATAAAGCCCGTCTCCAGGAAGTTACGCGGTGCCGGAGGAGGAGGATTTCACGAGCGTGGCATGACCTGGGTTGCCAGGTTGACAAAAATCACGTTGTAAAATATACGGTTGCCTAATGATAATTCCTTATATAATTAATATTTTGTGTGTGTGTGCGTGCGTGTGTGTGTGTGTGTGTGTGTGTGTATATATAGAGAGAGAGAGTGAGAGAGAGAGAGAGTGGCATATATATATATGTGTATGTCTATATATATATATAGACATATAGACCATTTTGAGGGGTGTAAATGGCTCTGACATATTTCCCGTTTTACATTTTGAATTTCCATAACTTCTGAGAGACCAAAAAGTCCCACAAATTGATAAGCAATGTAATCATAATAGGTTATGATTGAATCCCCTCTTGTTACAGATATGAAATAGTTTGACAACAAGCAGGAAATGCTCATGGGCCATTGACATCACCACATTGAAATGGTCGCAGTTGAAGTCAGAATTGTAAGTCCCTCTAAATTATTAGCCCCCCTGTTTATTTTTTTCCCCAATTTCGGATATTTTTCAAGACAATTCTATACAGCTTAAAGTGACATTTAAAGGCTTAACTAGGTTAATTAGGTTAACTAGGCAGGTTAGGGTAATTAGGCAAGTTATTGTATGGTTTGTTCTGTGGACTATCAAAAAATATAGCTTAAAAGTCCTGATGATTTTGACCTTAATATGGTTGTAAAATATTTTTAAACTGCTCTTACTCTAGCCGAAATAAAACAAATAAGACTTTCTCCAGAAGAAAATATATTATCAGACATAATGTGAAAATTTCCTTGCTGGGAAAAAAAATGTGGGAAATATTTAAAAAGGAGGAGGAGAGGGGGGGGGGGGGGGGTAATTCTGACTTTATATATAATTTTGTTTTTAATGAACTGCATCAGATAAGTATTGAATTTTTCTGTCTGAGCCACAATTATTGCTCAGATACCCACAATGCTACACAACAAATCACACCAGGGTCAACACTAAATCCCTTAACTAAATATATTACTTTTGAAATCACACACAAGCACATGTTAAACTTTATCTAAAATATATCAATTAAAAACTGACTATAAATAACAATAAATAAAAGCACAATAGTTATTCAAGTTATAAAAAAATAACACTGATGCTATCTGCATTTGTATTATTGTAATGGATTTGATACTGTATCCAATTTTAGTTGCTAATGATGATTACCACAGTGTTTAGTTTTTGATTGAATTTTAATCAAAACTACATATAGTGGTAAAGTGGAATCATCATTAACAACTAAAATTGGATACAATAAAATGAAATGAAGATTAAAATGAAACAAAAGAACATAGTGGCTTTTAGTAATCATATAATAGTGATCTAAGAAATTTAAATTACTTTAATATTTAGCATTCATTAATTAATTCATTTTCTTTTGGCTTAGTCCCTTTATTAATCTGGGGTCGCCACAGCGGATTGAACCGTCAACTTATCCAGCATATGTTTTACACAGTGGATGACCTTCCAGCTGCAACCCATCACTGGAAAACATCCATACACGCTCATTCACACACATACACTACAGAAAATTTAGCCTATACTAATTCACCAATAGTGCATGTCTTTGGACTTGTGGGGTAAACCGGAGCACCTGGAGGAAACCCACGCCAACACCTGGAGAGCATGCAAAATTCACACAGAAATGCCAACTGACCCAGGCAGGGCTCAAACCAGTGACCTTCTTGCTGTAAGGCGATTGTACTACCCATTGCGCCACCGTGCTGCCTTCATTTATAGCAAATCCATATAAAACAAAGCTAAAACAAAGGCAATATTTATTGCAGTTATATATATATATATATATATATATATATAATATATATAATATATATAATATAATATATATATATATTATATATATATATATTTATATATTTTTTTTCTTAATTTACAGAGCTTTTTCTGTCATGTGCAGATTCTTTTTCAATTCTAGTTTGGTTGGATATATTTAGTGGTGTTGGATTGGATTCACTCTTCTATGAAACATATAGCAATACATTTTAAAATATTGTATATAATTGTGTATACATATTAAATAAGTCTGAGCTGCTTAATTAAAAAAATACTCTTGAGGTGCAGATGTTAAAAGCATCATTACATATGTTAAAACATAATCATTTAAAATAAATTGTGTTCTGAACATTGGGCAGCGAGCCAGTCTCAGCTGTGCTAAGTGTTTAAATTACAGATGCCATTCTAAATTGTGAAGCATTTGTCATTTGATAAGCTGACATAATCCATCAGCTGAAAGCCCAGACACTATTCATCTGATGTCAGAGGGACAGGAGAAGGATCATTAATTGGCAGGAGCATATGAGATCGGTCAGGAGCCCTAACTGTGTGCCCAAGTTGGAGGATATGTGTAATTAACAGCCACATGCTTTGATATGTCTAGTATTCCCACCTGGAAAGGACTTTTAAAAAGCGATGTGTCCTGTCTCCTTTCTAAATGCAAGTTTTGGCAACACTCCATTTGCAAGACGTAAAGTAACTGAGTTGTCAAAAGTATTTAGCTATGCGGAAGGTTTCCTTTGTAATAAAACAAATCGGTACAAATCTATGAAACAAACATGTAATTGTGGCACGAATATTTTACTCTTCCCTCCATCTATCTGTCATTTGTTTCAGTAATAATTTGAATGTAGGGCCTTTGTGTATTTCAGTCTTAATGAAGCATGTATAGTATGAATATTTCAGTGACCTGCTGTGCATGATTTTCTGGGTTTTGACACAGGGGTTTCGACACCGGTTTGTGGGATTGTTGGATTAATCATTCATCTGCACTTGTCTCTTATATTCACTTCACGCATTTAAGCAGGTCTAGTCCTACTGGGTTGCGTGGTGTATCAGAACACAACACGTCTCATCTGGTTTGTTGCTGGCTGATTGGATGCGTTGTTTTGCTTTCCAAAAAATGGTGTGAGATTTGCTTTCTCCTAAATGCCCTTGGTAAATTGCTGTAATGTTTTTACAATCTACAGATAGGATTTGCATTGCATATATAACAACTATTTTTTAAATTAATCGGTTCTTATGCAGAAAATTATAGGTTTTTCTTCCTCAATTAGGATTTTTTTCTTCCATTAAGACATGTGAATCAGGGTATCTTCTGTCCATTCCACATTCGTTTTTAAACAAATAGGAAAACTAAGAAACAGACGTTTTTAGGTTTTTCTTTTGCTTGCAAAAAATGAAAAAAAATAGTTTGGCTCGATTTTAGTTTTTGGTTTAGGGGTAGGAAAATGGTAAACGACGTTAAAAATCATTTTACACATGTAGGCAGTGCTGAGAACGCCCCTTTTCCTCTGATTGGTCAACCAAATCTGAGCTTGTGACGTCCACCCTCAAAATAATAGTCCTCTGCGATCAGCACCCAGGCTTTAATTATCATTATTTAATTTTAGATATAAACTAAGTTTACATATTCTATAATTTGATCAGTTAGCAGGCTTACAATAATTGTGTACACATTAATTTATAAAAAATTCTAATTAGCAGTATTATTACACATTTGTCATTAAAATAAGGCGATAGTTTGCTGCCAACCTCTTGTTGCTGCGCACCTGATGCTGAGCAAAGATAGCCATTTCTGAGCAGAACCTGGTTTGAATGATTGCTTCTGAGCAAGGCCCTATAAATAATAATAATAATAATAATAATAATATATAATAATAATATAATATAAAAGGGGGGCGACAAAGCAAGCCTCCCAGTAAGAAGGTGCGCTGGGTCAGCGCTCGGCTGGGTCAGTTGGCATGTCTGTGTTTGCGTGGTTTTTCCTCCGGGTGCTCCGGTTTCCCCCACAGTCCCAAAGACATGTGTAAAAGGTGAATTGGGTAGTGCTAAGATTGACCGCAGTGTATGTGGGTGAATGAGTTGTGTATGGAATGTTTCCCATTGATGGGTTGTGGCTGGAAGGGCATCCACTGCATAAAAAATATGCAGGATAAGTTGGCGGTTTATGTCCGTTGTGCGACCCCAGATTAATAAAAGACTAAGGCGAAAAGATAATAAATGAATAAAAATATTAAGGGGACAAAAGAAAATGAATGAATTATACTAATAATAATATTTCCCAGAGATGGTTGTGGCTGGAAGGGGCATCCGCTGTGTAAAATTGTGCTGGATAAGTTGGCGGTTCGTTCCGCTGTGGCGACCCTGATTATAAAGGGACTAAGCTGACAAGAAAATGAATGAATGATAATAATAATAATAATAGGTAATAATATGTCCATAGTTAGCCGCCAACTTCTTGCTGCTACGTATCTGATGCCATTTCCGAACAGCACCTGGTTTGCATGATAGTTTCAGAGCTAGCTGTAGGCCTAAATAATAATAGAAATAATAAGAATTAAGAATATAATAGTAGTAGTAGCAGTAAGCTAATAATAATAATAATAAATATTGTTTACCTTAGTGGTTGTTATTAGTTAGTTTTTTTAATGGTCATTAGCAGGACCAGAATAAGAACACATTGGGCCCTGGGGCTATAACAAAGGGTACCATTGGTTTTTTATTTTATTCCTTTTATAAATATATATATATCTATATATATATTAGATAGATATATATATATATATATATATAATATAGATATATATATGTATATATAGATATATATATGTATGTGGTGTGTGTGTGTGGTGTGTGTGTGTGTGTGGTGGTGTGTGTGTGGTGTGTGTGGGTGTGTGGTGTGTGTGTGGTGTGTGTGTGTGTGTGTGTGTGTGCGTGTGTATGTGTGTGTATACACTATTAGGAAAATGGACATTTCAGCACCACCTCCTTGTGTTTAAATGAATTTAAAGTAGTTTATTTGTTTTCCTACCCTAAGCCAAAAAAACGAAAATCGAGCCATTCAGGGTTTTGTTTTCTTCGCTTTTTGTGAGCAAAAGAAAAACCGAAAAATGTCTGTTTTCTTAGTTTTCCTTTTTGTTTGAAAACGGATACGGAATGGACAGAAGATACCCTGATTCATTTGATCACAGCATTAGTATATTATTCAAGAAATCTCATTGCTTCATCACTTTCTTTTACCTCTTGTACTGAATTATTTGCAAATCACAGCTGCATTAGCAAATACTAACCTGAGCGTTTTATTGTTTCAATTGCAGACCTCTCCTCAACTGAGCCATTTGCACATAGCCTAACCCCCAACTCTTGTGGGAAACTGTGACGGATGGTTCATCATACTTGTTTTAATTATTCAGCTGTGCAGACAGCACCCTGGGGAGACGTGCGCGGGCGCATTACAAAAAACACACATTCAGTGATATAATCATAATGATGATAATGAAATGTATTAGAGGCACATCAGCGCCTCGCTCTCTCTCTCTCTCCCTCTGCCTCTCGCTGCTCTGGTGGGAGGATGTGAGCACTGTCTGACGCAGAAGAGGCAAGTTTGCTGCGCTCTGGCCCCCGGTGGCTCCCTGTGGAGGCCTGCGGTGCCCCGCACGATGGCTCACCGGAGATTAGCCGTCAGAGCGGAGGGCTTTGCATACCTCATGTGCCGTCAACTGCGAAGGCTTACCTGACAGGTGTTGCTCTCCGCGTCAGATCTGTTGTGTCCTCCTGAGTTGCAGCTTCAGTAGGGCGCCTGTAGGTAGAAGAAACCTTCCTTCCTACTGACAGTCATCACAGGCCACACAGCCAGACCAAAGGCAAATCTCTCCTCAATGAGAGCTCAATGATGTCTGATCAGTGTGGCACAAAAACACCCCGGCGCTGCTTGAAGAGTCCTTGCTTAAATATGTCATTGAGGGTTGCAAACAGGTTTTCTGGAATAGGCTAGTAGTTTACTTGCGCATCGTGCAAGTGTTATAGTTTTCTGGAAGTTTCTGATAGTTATCTTTGAATTCTCCTTGCTTCCCCATACTTGCAACAGCAGTGTTCCATCCTAAGTGCATCTATGAGTTGACCTGTTAGTTCTGTTTGTATATGCTCTCACTGGGAGTACGTGAAATAAGAACATCCAAGTAGTTTTGTATCTTGTCCTGTATAAAGTGTGCTGTCAGGTTAATCTACCTTTAGTTCTCCCAGAATTGGCGGCGTATTAGCAGAAACAGGGACTTAAGGGTGCTAAAACAGCAGAAGAGACAAATGAATGATCACATGTATGCGCAGTGATAATAGATTAATAATTCATGAGTGCTTTATGATTAATTAAAACGGGCCTCGGGTCCTGTGGCAGGTACAGGCTGAAACACAGTCTGACATTCCCTTGCGATCCTCAGAACATCTGAACATCTGAACTCTCTCCCTTCTTCTGTCCCCAGTCCAGGTGGAAAGACCTGTTCAGATTTCTCCAGTGGTATGCAATCTTTACTTCGGGGACTGTAAGCGCTTGTATTTCGTGGGGAGGGACTGTATATAGTACAATCAAGAGCCTATTTATAGTGAACAGGGCACATTGACTTATGAACAAATTATGTAATTTATTGACCTCACCTTCGCTCTTTTGTGTAGTAGCGTCCCTGGCTGTCATGCACAAATAATGTTGTTATTTACGGGTGCTGCTCTGTAGTGCCATTTGTACTCTTTTATATTGTATATTGTTTTACCCCAACATGAAACACTGTTCTAGCAGTTTTGACTTTGTATATCAGCACTTCTCTCCTTGTTTCCTAAGGATGAAATCACTTATGCTTATGAGTTGCTTTGGATAAAAGTGTAAGCAAATTGAATAAATGTAAATATCTGTAACCTTTAAATTGACATTTATATATGTTTTCTGTCTTTCCAGAAAATTTCCCAAGAAAATAGCAATAAGTTGCTCTGTTGATAGTGAACCATGGCTGTCCCTCGGCCTGGTCCTGGCAGCTGGTGGTGGGCAGGGCATGCCCTGTGGCGGTGCTAGGGGAGGGCCGGGAGGACCAGGGCCTCGGCCTGCTCTCACCCTTGTCTCGCTCGTGCTAATGGAATAAGGCCGGGCCGCCCATATGGCACTTGTGGGAACAGTGGGACTCTAGAGGCTGGCACAGTGAGCCACCACTCTGCTGTTAGATATTAAACAGGACAGGTCCTCACCGGGCTCTGCCCACAGCCGGACAGTGTAATGGATGGGTTTGGTGATTGGACAGCACTTGGAGCGGCCTGTGTGAACCCGCCAATGAGCAGAGCCAAATAGTTGCAGCTGTGAAAATTCAGGCCTGGAGAGTGTCCTTGACAAGTTTTGTTGACACCTTGTTTCATTGGCTACCTGTACTAAAAACATCTAAGCTTAATTAGAGTGGGTCTAGATTTTAAATCCCAATTTAACTTTTTACAAACTCAGCAAAACAGTGTGGACCACTTTTAGAAGGTCTGATCAACAAGTGAATCTGAAGTTTAACAAACAAGCTTCTTTATTTTGAATCAAGGTGATGATGATGCATAGTCCGTTGTGGTTTGAGGATGGTAGTACATGCCCAGCAGGACAACTGAATGTCTTTCAAGGGGAGCTCAAGGAAAAGTTTCCCTGCCAGAATCCATCAGCGAGGCTAATGGAGAGAATGTGGATCAGGGCTGGAAAGAGAGTGGACTGCAGTGGGGCGAATCAGTACACTTGGCACAAATTGTAGCTTGCTGTATGATTTTCTGGATTTTAATGGATAAAGGTTGGCGAGTGGAGTGGTTTTTGAGATGAGGCTTCAGCAAGTTCACATAGTCAGAGCAAATGCTCATGCTCACTTATTTTATATATTATACCACACATGCTGTGCACAAATGGAACTTGTAGCAATTTGTAACAACCCCTAAAAAAAGAAAGTAGATCATTATGGGAAGTCAGCAAAAAAGGTTCCTTTTGACATAATGGTGCTTCGTTTTCCTGTATGAATATTCCCGTGCATGCTCATGCCAGACTGCTAAACAGGTCACTCTCCTTCCTCTCCTGCCACCCACCTCCCTGGATCTGGAACAAAAGCCAACCTCCCCCATCTCTCCCCCTTATCTCTCCCGTCTCTCTGTTTTATTGGTGACAGCTGCCGCGAAACAAACTCGCGGAGTGAGAGAAATGATGTGTCAGTGGAAGGTCCTTTAGCCTGCGCCGCTAATCTGTCACACGCGGTTTGTTGTTTACCGTTCCTCCGGCTCGCTGACCGGCCGTCGACTAGAGTAGTGCCGTAATGGCGACAGATGCTGACCCGCAGAAGTGTGAATCTTGCCGATTTCCCCCTGCTGCCAACCTGTAAATTACAGCTATCGGGAGTAATTAGACCCGATAAAACCCTTCCAAGCTTCACCCCCCGTGTACCACCCTGACTCACTCACTCTCTCTCTCGCTCTCACTCTCTCTCTCTTGGCCTGCCAGTGACACGAGATAGGGGGATTTGAGAGGCACAAGGTTGCTGGCATTGACCGATCCCACCGTTAACCTGTCTCTGACACCTTCTCCCCTTATTACTCTGGCACTGCCATCCTCAACAGGCTGTAAGAGACAGACAGTAGAAAAATACAGCTACGTCTCCACAAATTCTGCACCTGCAACTCTTCCCGAAGTCCAGTTTTGCAATCTTTCATCATTTTTGTGCAAGAGTGTTCAATGTTTTTTATGAGCACTTGAAGTGGTGCCACATGGCAAGTCAAGCTGTGCTTATTTTGGCAAGCTGATTGAGCGGAATATGGTGAATGTCATTGCAGCCATACTGCCCGTGCTAACAAAATATTGTGTTTAAATCATTTAGACCCTGTCCCAAATAATGTCTTACGTATTTTTGGACCTTAAATCAGTTTACACTTTACGTGTGCACTTGATTACCATTTTAAGCCCTCAAGTACACGTCAAGTGTAACAAAATGTCAAAGACAGATACTAGTTGGACAATCCCAGTCACTGCTTTAGGTCCTGTAGTAATTTGAGTAAAAATTGCTCAGTATTTGTAGGGAACAGAAAAAAGCAAAGTAATAAGAAACCTACAATATTGTTATGCCCTGAGAAGATGCCCGGCTGTGGGTTGGCAACAAGCCTTTGCCCTCTCCATCTCCTCTTCATAAGTCCCAAAACACGTCACTGCCTTCTGCTGCAAGGCCCAGCCATAAAGAAAACAGAGTTCATAGCCCTTTAAGTAACTCACATAGTGCTAAAGGTCACACAGCCAGGTCTTGTTATACCCACCCTCTCTGTCTCCCTGCTCTCTCTTCCTCCTCCTGCTCTGCCATCCCTCAGTGCCCACTTCCTGACCATCAGAGCCAATCGCCAACCGCCCTTACCTCCTCCGCCACCAATGCGGAGCAGCAATCTGTCACCCAGGCACTGGAGGACGCCACCCTGCTGGCCCCCTTCCGTACACCACCGTAATGGCTTCTGGCATCCCACTAAAGAAAAGTAATGGACAAAAAAGTAAAGCGAGTTTTGGGGATAGAAACAAACTGAATGGAAGTCTAACAGGATATTGAGTTTCGAATCACCCTCAACTTTTAAACAGTCCCTATAGCCGCCCTCCCTGTGCACCTATTCTCCGTAAAGCTCTTGCTCTTCCACTCTGCGCCACCCTCCTTTAGCCCCGTCGCTTTGCACGATACTTCAGTGAATAAATGAGTCGTTTTAATCCGACTGACAAGCTGGCATTGCCCAACCCTGCCCTCCATCTGTACTGGCCGCCAGCTCAGCGGCAGGCCCTGGGCAGCTCCATGTGCCAATCCAACACACACACACACAGCTTATCCTGGCGGCCGCTTCAGGGACAGAAGGGATAGAGCTCCATGCGGCTACTACCCATCCACACCAAAGAGCTATTTATATAAGAAAAGGATTAACTGTCACAATCTTTGATGGACAGCAACATGGATTGAAAAGGGGCTTGTTAATTATTCATTGATTTCTGGTGGTTTGGGCATGTGGAAGCTTTCTTGCTTCCTGCGTGGTCACATTGTATCGACTTTAAGCAGTCATGCTTTAGAAGACTTGTTTAGGTGTCCTTTGGCATTCATATGGGTGAAAAGTGAGTATGTTTTAGTTTGACACATTAGTTTATGGTCTTGTTGCTCAGTTGGTGAACCAAGACTGGGGTTCCAGAAAACACAAAACAATCCAATGCGTTCATTAAATCATACTCTAACTTGAAATGTACAAAACCACACAGAGGATGGATCATCTAGGATAGTGAATTACTGGTTTGAGTCTGTAGTAAATCGGCAGATGTGGATATAAATAAACTATACATCAAATATAAGGAATAACAGTCAATAGGCTATTGAAATGTTGAAAAGATTGTGCATTCTGAGACGATAATGTGAGCGTGTGAAGTGAATAATGCTGCAAATTTGGTTCAGTTTGTATTATAAAAACAATTATCAGTTGGTCAGGCTAAAGCTTTCAACAGTGCCATAGTATTAAGCTCCATATCCTGACTTGCATTCCTAGTCCTTTCTAACCGGCTTGAATCAGAGAAAAGTCAGATCCTACAAGATTTGAAACAATAATTAACCATGTCAAGGTCATGTTTCAGATATTACAGGCAGTAGATTTTCATCCTTATGTTGCACAGTATTTAGCAGTCCAAGCTTGATCCAAGTGAAAAAAAGGGTCTAACCCAGATTTTAAAGTATCACACATTCTCTTGCCTCCACTCAGGGGTTAATTCTGCTCTGTTGTCCTTGGCACACTGTGGGCATACTGCAGCATGGCATAGTTCTCTCGCTCTCTCTCTCTCTGCCTCTATCCTCTCGATCCTCTCCCAGCAGTGGGGGGTGGACAGAAACACTGGCAAATGAAGGCACTGAAACCCTCTGCTCCATTTCCTCTCTGCTCTCCACTTGTCTCTCTGTTTGCTTTGCTCCCTCTTCTCTCTTGGCCAGGTGGCACCTCTAAAACATGGCCCAGGAACGTTTGAGTGGCCGATTAAGCATGGGGCTTTTCTCCCATGTAGCTGTAATGAGTCAGGTGAGAAAGGGTGTACTCTGTGTCAACCGTCACACCATTGGTTTTGGGTTTTGCACTGATCTAGGACCAGCGTAATCATTTGCTTGCTCTCGTTTTGGCAACCTAATGGCTCTCTAACCTTTGTTTGAATACAATAGGAGAGGTTTAGTGTAACTGAGAGCTCTTTTTGCATGTAATGAAATTCCCTGTACATTAGACTGGAAAAACAAACTGACAACTAACCTGGAGATACAGACTCACGCACAAAGTTTGAATATGCACAAATTCCTACAATATACTTAACCCTAAGTTATCATCATTCTAGATATTGCTTTTAACCTCAAGTAAAAGGTTTAACACTTGTAATTCAGAAGCTTTCAATAATAGCACTGCTCAATAGCTTCATTGTTGGGCTTAAAGTGACGTGTAAAACAGTGAGATGTTAGAATTTTTAAACTAGACTGTTGACAACAATATCCAATCACAAACTTCATTGCTTTTTAAACAAATGCTTTATTGGAAAAATGTCAAATAGTGATGCAAAATGCCCCAGCAGTGTTTCATTCTTACATTTATATTCCAAAAAGTCCATTAAGGTAAATGGATTACTATCAGTCTGCAATATATACACTAGAGCTAATGTACAGTCTGAAACCTCAGTGTAAAGAAAAAATTCCAACATGAAAATATACTATTGTAATTTAAAGTATATAATAGGTTTTGAACTATAGTATAGCATAACGTATAGCACATATACATATAGTATAACGTTACAGCTGTAAGTATAGTGTTAAAAATACTGGTCTGATAAACTGTGATAAATACTATAGTATAATGTTTTTTATTACAGTAAACTGTTGTGTATTGTACACTACCTGACAAAAATCTTGTTGCCTATCCAAGTTTTAGGAACAACAAATAATAACTTGACCAAGGTGATCATTTGGTATCAGAAGTGGCTTATATGAAAGGCAAAGACCTCTAGATTACGCTTATTTTACCAAAAATAAAATATGATCATGCCTTGATTTTTAATTATTTAATTAGGACAGTAAGGTCTGACTTTGCTTAGACAAAAGTCTTGTCACTTAACAGAAATAATGTACAGTATAGAATATAAAGTTATGTTGCAGTGGAAAAAGAATTAATATTGCGTATGACTCCCATGAGCTTGGAGGGCTGCATCCATACATCTCTGCAATGCCTCAAATAACTTATGAATAAAGTCATCTGGAATGGCAAAGGTCATGACTCCCAGAGTTCATCAAAATTATTTTGATTCATCTTCAATGCCTCCTCTTACGCCAGACATGCTCAATAATGTTAATGACTGGTGACTGGGCTGGCCAATCCCTGAGCACCTTGACCTTTTTTGCTTTCAGGAACTTTGATGTGGAGGCTGAAGTATGAGAAGGAGCACTATCCTGCTGAAGAATATGTCCTTGTCTGTGGTTTGTAATGTAATGGGCAGCACAAATGTCTTGATACCTCAGGCTGTTGATGTTGCCATTCACTCTGCAAATCTTTCACACACCCCCATACTGAATGTAACCCCAAACTATGATTTTTCCTTCACCAAACTTGAGTTATTTCTGTGAGAATCTTGGGTCTATGTGGGTTCCAATAGGTCTTCTGCAGTATTTGTGATGATTGGGATGCAGTTCAACAGATGATTTATCAGAAAAATTGACCTTCTGACCCTTTTCCAAATGATCAACTAGAAGTCAAGTTATTACTTGTTGTTCGTACAATTGGGATTGACAACAAGACTTTTGTCAGGTGGTGTAGTATAATATAACCTAGTTGTAAAAAGATGTACAGTATAGGTCATTTGTTTTTAATTATTACCATAGCAACTATAGAATTACCACATCAGATTAATTAACATATTTCACAAAACTATGAATCGAAAACACTGTAGTATTCACAATCAATTACTGTCAGTGTGCAAAAAGGCGGTGTGAAAAGGAAATATAGTTTAAAATGAGCCAGGGTTTACTATTTCAAGAGTGGAAAAAAGCCTTTGCAGCGTAACATTAGCCTCTGAGTGCATTATGATTTCTGTATGATGCAATTTTTTAAATATCTTTTGAAGTATGACACCGACCGATTGCTGTATTTAGTGTTTGAAATTTAGTTCTGTGTACTTACAAATGATGACAGAATCGTGATTCTTCTGCAACCCATTTCTTAACGCAAAACTGAAGATCAGATCCGTTTCAAGCATTACTACAATGTGAGACTTCCTGCCGCGCCAATGACGGCTTAGCGTCACAACAGGAGATCATGACTGTTTGAGTAGCCAGTGCTAAACCGCAGCTGGTGACTTTCTGCCTTTTGATGATGGGTGTTCACATCAGAAGGGCTTGTAAACAGAAGGGGGTGTTTAACAGCCTTTTGTTGAAAAGCTGAGCTATCCTTATTTGCATGTTTGTAACAGTACTGTGCCGCAAACTGTTCGCTAAACTGTCTGTTGTTTGTTCTTCTGCGAGGCGCTCATAATAAATCTCAGTAGGGGCTGACGACACTCATATTTAACAGTCGTTGCGTGATGAAGCTTTTGGGGCTTTTTTTAAACATTTTTTTTGAAGTACAACTATAGAAGCGCTCTTTATAGTGGCATCCAATCAGCTCCCAAATAAGCGCATCAATTGATTATTTAGGTTAGCTCTCGACCATGACAGCTGTGTGGCAGCGGAGCCCAAATAGAAATAAACCATCGACTTTTTTCTCTCAATTAAGTAGGTTAATAACTGAAAATGGTGTGTAATGTTTTATTTAACTTTGGGGCAGGGACAGTGAAAAGGGCCAGCACATGTTGTGGATGGCTGAGGGAGGCGCAGCGAGCTTCATTTGCTCTGGGGTGCGAGCGGAGCTAAGGACTGCGAGAATGATACCCGCCCCTTAGGCCATTCCATATTAAACAAGTGCTTTGTAAGTGTGCCGTCATTACTATTCATCACAAATAAATACTTAAGCACAGAGAGCTTAGTGCCCCGCTGTTATACAGTTCTCCATTATTACTGCGGCCCGGCCGTCTGGCTGCCTGCTTGGCTGCACTGTGCCCAGACTCTTCCTGTGTCCTTCAGCCTTCTGGAGCAAGAGAGAGAGAGAGAGAGGGTGACATATATGCCTGTCCAGCCTGCCTGCCAGTGCCCTTTAAGCAGGTAAGCTGCCAAGTTATGTGTCTCATGGGCTTTGCTGTCCACAAACTGCGCTCTCATACCACCTTCTCTCTTTTTCTTTCGCTCGCTCTCTGTCTCTCCTGCTTGCTTTCTCTCATGCATACACATCTCAAATCTCCTTTGTCTTTCTCTTTATTTGCCTCCCTGTCATAGCAAGGCAAAAGCAAAAGAAAATGCACAAGCACCATTGGGGTGGACATCACCTGCAAGCCAGTGCACTGATTATTCTATAGGTAAAACCCACTTTAACTGAAGTAAAATGATTGTAACTGACTTAAGTGGTTTGATAAACACTTAAACACCATGACATATAATATATTAAGGCACGTATGGGCAAACTCAAGCTGTGGTCACGCTACACTTTCCCACCCCATAGACTTCCATTCATACACATGCGAATGTGGCAGCCTGGAAACGCAAGCTTGTGCAAAAATGTTGCTGCTTTGCAAAGTTCAAGCTTGGTGATTTCTGACCTGCGAAATCACATCACGTGATTGTGTAAGACTAATAGAAGATCAAAACATGACCTCTCTCTACAGAAATTTTAAATATGGAGCAGTCGCTCTCCTTTTTTAATGTCTAATCATCTTGTTTTATCCCACAGATAATTTTCGCAGTGCCGTTCGACAGAATTTTGCATGCTCAATCTCTAGTGTGAGCGTGGCTTCAGCCCTGTAGGGCCGGTGTCCTACAGAGTCTAGCTCCAATCCTACTCAAACACAACTGGCTATAGATTTCTAGTGATCTTGCAGACACTGATTAGCATGTTCAGGGGTGTTTGATAGTGTTGGAGCAAAACTCCGCAGGCTTTCCAGGACTGAGTTTGCCCATCCCTGTATTAAAGCATCTGAATTCCAGTCTCCATGCAGTGAACAACTTTACATTTAAAAAGTGTGAACCATCCAAACCTTGGCATGCAACAAACATGTGGACCATGATCCCTAAAATGGAACAAATACATCTAAACTAACCACAAATAAGGCATGAATTCAGATGATGCAACAATATAGAGCATTCATTTATTCATTCATTTTTCTTAAGCTTAGTCTGTATTTTAGAGGTTGCCACAGCGGAATGAACCACCAACTATTCCAGTATTTATATATATTTTATGCAGCGGATGCCCTTTCGGCGCAACATAGTACTGGGAAACACTCATACACACTCATTCACACACACACACACACACACACACACACACACACACACACACACACACACACACACACACACACACACACACACACACGCACGCACACACACATATACTCTATGCACAATTTAGTTTATTCAGTTCACCCATAGTGCATGTCTTTGGAGTGTGGGGGAAACCGGAGCACCCAGAAGAAACACATGCGAACATGGGGAGAACATGCAAACTCTACACAGAAATGCCAACTGACCCAGCCCAATATATAGAGCAGAGGTTCCCAAACTTTTCAGCCACTGACTTGCAACTACCATTATTCTCAGATTTTATAAATAATTATAAATATGCTGTACAAACATTAAGCGCAATAGTGCACACACACCAATAGGCCTATACAAATACTAGCATATTGACAACATACGAAAATACAACATAATAACATAATTTTTAATAGTAATATATTAATTTGTTTTATTTCAACATTTACGTCACCTGTCGGCACCAGTGGTGTAGTGGTTAGTGCGTCAACACATGCACTCCGGTGCTCTCGGCGACCCGAGTTAGATTCTGCCTCGTGGTCCTATGCCGATCCTTCCCCCCTCTTTGCTCCCCATGCTTTCCTGTCAATACTCTCTACTGCCCTATACAATAAATGTGAAAACCCTGAAAAAATAATTATAACAAAATAAAATAAAATAAAGATTACTTCAAACACTTACGTCATTTACAACCTAATGAGGTGAGTGGGCACAATGTTTGGAGCACCGCCACTCCGAGATCATCCTCCATATTCAGTCGTGTCCTGTAATATTCACGTATAAGAGTGCTGAGAAGGTGTCGGAAAGTTTAACATTGTGCCATAAAATCTATCTACTACAGCTGACGCCATTGCTGTGGTGTTAATCTAAAGTAATCACCCCAGGAGTCTCAAAATGATTGATAATAAAAATTCAAAAGGCTGATTGCTTTTAACTTGCATGCTTTTTTTAAATTTAACTATTAATTATTACTATTTTTATCTTTAACTATTTATAGGTAAAATATAGTCAGTCTAATTGTTTAATAAATGTTTTTGATTATTGTAAAAAAAATTAGACACTGCTGTGGAACCCCCATTTTGGGAACCACTGATGCAGAGGACAAAATGCTCAAGCATACAGTATCATAGAAGTTCAATTGTCAGAAATGCATCTTCATGCAGAAGATCATCATTTATGTGCATCAGAGGAATTTCTGGCAACGTTGTGACCTCTGTACAAATTTTATAAGCTCTATTTATAAGTTCCCAGAATGTGTAAAAAACAAAAAGAACTCATGAGTGTATTTTTGACACTGAATTACATGACTTTTAAGTATTCTGTAGCAAAAATGTGTCACATATTTTTGTCCCATATTTGTAGGCTAAAATATTAAAAATGACAAACTAATTGAAACAGAGTTTGATGTATAATTTAACCGGTCAAATGCAGATTTTAATAACTCTTAGCTCAAAGTGGTTTTGTATGAAGACACCATAACATCTAATGATCTTAAATAAATTCATATGATCTTTAAAGATATCCAAGCAAACACTGAGTGACTTCAGTGCTTATTTCCCAGTAGAAATTAAGTCAGATGACAATTGAAAACAATTGTCACTTTTATTAATAGGAGTGTGAAATATCAGGAAGGATGTGCACTGCCTTTAAAATCCAACCAAATGAAGACACCTTATGAAGACATGATATTATTGCAACGTTATTGAAAACAATGCATAAGGACATATAAGTAGGCATGTGACGATAACCATATTTTAAGGTTTACCGTGGTTTGGAAAATCTCTATAATCTGTGCTTTTGAAACTAACGAAGATAGCAGAAATCATTGATTTATTTTAATTATTTAGTCTTACATGTTTAATTTTCCAAAATGTTAGAAATATTACCTCAAATTAAATATATTGTAATAAATATATTGGGGGGGGGGGGGGGGGTTAAGAAGAACTTAAAAAACAACTTATTGTAGAGCAGTTATCACAATATCGTGATACAGTGAAACTGTGATATTTTTATCTAATATTATACTGTCTGAAACATATACCGGCCCATGCCTACAAATAAGACAATACTACCTCTTTAAACTGCCTACAAATGCAGCTTTTTTTTCTTCTTTTTTTTTTACAAAATTAAAAGATTGGAGTGAGTGGTTTGCATTAATAGTCAATTTACAAAGACTTTCAATGCAGATCATCCAACTAGAATTCATGCATTTTTCACAGTAATTGTAATAAACCAAATGTTCCAAATCTAGAGTATTTGGTTACATCTTCGACAAGCATGCACACAAAGACTAAGCCAAACTCCAATCTGTCTTTGCTGTAGGTTTTTTGGAAGGTGATCTAGCTCATTCTCTTTGCATCCGTCTCAGGCAGCAGTACGCTGGGCTAGGTTGGCCGGGCTGCCGGCTGGCTGGCAGAGTTTGGCGCGCGGACTGAGCTCTGGATGTGTGCTGATGAATTGCAGGCACGATGCGGGCCGGCAGCCGGCGAGGAGAACCACCAAGCGGCCGTCAAGCCCCATCAGCGTCTACCTCTGTGAAGGGGAAATTGTGGAGACAGCACTGACAACTTAATTTAACACCGAGCTAGAGTGAGACTGCGCACTGGATAATTGATAATGCTGCCACACACACACACACACTCAACCAAATACACAAAACACCACAAAGCATCCTGTCAGTGTGGCAGCAGAGAGAACCAGCTCTTTGCTTAGACTCGCTGTGATATTTGCAATCTTTTGCAGACAAAACATAGTAGAATATAAAAATCTGCTCAAGGGATTCAGATAAAATACTATGAAAGTCATCACTAATCATTTATCAGTTAGTGGAGATTACTTTGCTTCATGGCAGAAGGATGAAAAACCTGCATGCCCTTCTTCTAGCAGTTTGTAAGGTCAGCCAGTTAGTTTGGAACTGCCGATTGTGACCGTATCATGCCATTTTGGTGTCCAGTTTGCATCAGATGGTCAGTGAACAGACTGTGGGAGGTCTGGGAAATAGACACAGTTTTTTTTTTTTCATACAGTGGTTGATTTTATCCTTATTGTGGCCATCCTCCAGTTTAGTTCTAGTTCCTATCTAGTTTTTGTGCTTTCATAATGGAGTTTCTTTGCATGTAATCTTATTAGATTCATTGCCTGAATATGTTCTCCTACTTGAGTCTGGTCTTTTTATCCCATCCACCCGCTGATTGAATTACCGTGTTATTAGTAAACAGATACCGTGGTTGATTTGAGGCCCTATCATACATCCAGTGCAGTAAGACGCAAGATGTGTTTGGCGTGATTTGTTGCTATTTTCAGACCAGCGCAACAGTAATTTTGCTGTTTTGCACTACGTTGTTTAGATAGTAATTTGCGCCACTTTGTGGACTCAAGGGTGTTCCGATCTAGAAAGGAGGTGCGTTAAAGCGTATTGTTGTCGCGTTGCTATTTTGAGGGGCTAAAATAGATTGCGCAATAGACCAGCTGAAAGCAGGTCTAAAGTCCAGAGCAGAGCGCTTTAGTAGTGTGCCTTAAATGCGTACACATTGCTTAATACACACAGAATATACAGCAATACGCAAATATCTTTACAAATAAAAATGAAATAAAAGGATTAAAAGATTACATAAATTATAATTTTTTACATAAATATAAAAACAACTGCCTCCATGCCTTCTTCATGTCAGGGGGCTTTTTTTCAGTTTTCAATTTATTCATGACAATTTGCATTTGTATAATGTTGTTATTATTAGCAGCATTATTTATTATAAGCATATTTATATTTGTTTTAATAATAACAAGTTTAGATTTAGTCAGGTTTTGGAGATGTATGCATTACCATATGGGGCCTAAGAATAGGACGTGTGTTTGGATATGACTCAGTTTTTTGACCACATTTCATTATTATTGTTTATTTATTTGTTTGCTGGAAATTAGAACAGAATTCAATGCCCTACTCACACCTGCAGTCCTCCACGATGGACGTCCAGCTTCTCCAGCCTCCAGCACCTAGACTGCAGCTCCACACAGGAAGTGTTACCAGAAGAATAATGGTTGTGCCCAACAGAGGCTGGTTTCTCTTGAGGTTTTTTCCCCTTCACTTCGTCAATTGGAGAAGTCTTTCCTCGCCACTGGCTTGCTCGGATCGGGACTTGTGGAGCTGCGCTTCGGTGGATTTGCTCAACAGTATTTGAACTTTCAGCAGTGAAATTTAAACCACACTGAACTGAACTCAAATGAACTTCAACTCTGAACTATGGACTTTACTAGAACTATGTTAAGCTGCTTTGACACAATCTACATTGTAAAAGCGCTAAATAAATAAAAATGAATTGAATTGAAATGAATTTAGAAATAGTTTTACAAAGTCAAACAAATCTTTGCGCTAAACAAACAAAATTAAATATATACGCTGATGGATGTCTTCAGTGGAGTGAGTTTCCACCGTGTCCTTACACCATGAAAGTAAAGGAGTAAAGTAAAGAGTGAAAGTAAAGTAAAGAGAAAGTAAAGAGGCTGAATGGAGGAGGTTAATTTTTTGTTCTCACTGCAGATGGTCTGTTTAACTATTTTCTCGCTAGTGAAGCAATTAGTTTTTCCATTCAGTTTTTCCACTTACAAAGTCCGCCATATAAATA